>NW_027464804.1:0-264492 GCF_043290135.1 Rhipicephalus microplus
CACACGTTTAAACTCCACAACTAGAAACTCCACAACTAGGAACTCCCCAACTAGAAACTCCGCAACTAGAAACTCCGCAACAGGAGACTCTATAACTACAAACTCAACAACTTGAAACTCCAAAACTAGAAACTCCTCAACTAGAAACTGCAAAACTAGAGACTTCACAACTAGAAACTCAACAACTAGAAACTCCACAACTAAAAACTCCACAACTATAGACTCCACAGCTTCAAACTCCACACGTTTAAACTCCACAACTTAAGACTCCACAACTAGAAACTTCACAACTGGAAACTCCACAACTAGAAACTCCACAACTAGCAACTCCGCAACAGGAGACTCTACAACTAGAATCTCCACAACTAGAAACTCCAAAACTAGAAACTCCACAACTAGAAACTTCACAACTAGAAACTCCGCAACTAGAGACTCCACCACTAGAAACTCCACAACTAAAAACTCCGCAACTAGAGACTCACCAACTAGAAACTCCACAACTACAAACTCCACAACTACAAACTCCACAAATACATACTCGGCAACTAGAAATTCCATATCTAAAAACTCCACAACTAAAAACTGCAAAACTAGAGACTTCTCAACTAGAAACTCAACAACTAGAAACTCCACAACTCAAAACTCCACAACTGAAAACTCCACAACTTGAGAGTCCGCAACTTGAAACTTCACAACTAGAAACTCCGCTATTAAAAACTCCGCAACTAGAAACTCCGCAACTAGAAACTCCACAACTTAAAACTCCACAACTAGATACTCTACAACTGGAAACTTTACAACTAGATACTTCACAACTGGAAACCCCACAACTAGATACTCCGCAACTGGAAACTCCACAACTAGAAACTCCACAACTAGAAACTCCACAACCAGAAACTCCACAACTAGAAACTCCACAACTAGAAACTTCACAACTAGAGACTCCGCAACTAGAGACTCCACAACTGGAAACTCCACAACTATAAACTCCACAACCAGAGACTCTGCAATTCCACAACTAGAAACTCCACAACTGCAAACTCCACAACTAGATACTCCGCAACTAGAAACTCCACAACTAGAGACTCCACAACTTGAAACTCCACAACTAGAAACTCCACAACTAGAAACTCTGCAACTAGAGACTACACAACTAGAAACTCCAAAACTAGAAACTCCACAACTACAAACTCTACAAATAAAGACACGGCTACAAGAAATTTCATGTCTAGAAAGTCCACAACTAAAGACTCCACAACTGGAAACTCCACAACTAGAAACTCCAGAACTAGAAACTCCACAACTAGAAACTCCAACACTCGAAACTCCACAACCGGAAACTCCACAACTAGACACTCCACAACTAGAAACTCCACAACCAGAAACTCCACAACAAGAAACTCCACAAGTAGAAACTTCACAATTAGAGACTCCGCAACTAGAGACTCCACAACTAGAAACTCCAAACTACAAACTCCACAAGCAGAGACTCTGCAATTCCACAACTAGAAACTCCACAACTGCAAACTCCACAACTAGATACTCCGCAACAAGAAATTCCACAGCTAGAAACACCACAACTAGACACTCCGCAACTAGAAACTCCACAACTTGAGACGCCGCATCTAGAAACTCCACAACTTGAAACTTCACAACTAGAAACTCCACAACTAGAAACTCTACAACTAGAGACTCCTCAACTAGATACTCCACAACTGGAAACTCCACAACGAGAAACTCCACAACTAGAAACTCCAAAACTCGAAACTCCACAACTAGAAACTCCAAAACTAGACAATCCACAACCAGAGACTCTGCAATTTCACAACTAGAAACTCCACAACTGGAAACTCCACAACTAGATACTCCGCAACTAGAAACTCAACAACTAGAAACTCCACAACTTGAAACTCCACAACTAGAAACTCCACAACTAGAAACTCTGCAACTAGAGACTCCACAACTAGAAACTCCACAACTACAAACTCTACAAAGAGAGACTCGGCTACAAGAAATTTCATGTCTAGAAAGTCCACAACCAGAAACTCCACAACTGGAAACTCCACAACTAGAAACTTTGCAGCTAGAAACTACCCAACTAGAGACTCCACAACTAGAAACTCCACAACTAGAAACTCCACAACTAAAAACTCCACAACTTGAAACCTCACAACCTTAAGTTATGCAACTAGAAAATCTACAGCTAGAGATTCCGCAACTAGAAACTACACAACTAGAAACTCCAGAACTCAAAACTCCACAACTAGAAACTCCAAAACTCGAAACTCCACAACTCGAAACTCCACAACTGGAAACTCCACAACCAGACACTCCACAACTAAAAACTCTTCAACTAGAAACTCCTAAACTAGAGACTACACAACTAGAGAATCTACAACTAGAGACTTCAAACTAGAAACTCAACAACTAGAAACTCCACAACTAAAAACTCAACAAGTAGAAACTCCACAGCATGAGACTCCGCAACTTGAAACTCCACAACTAGAAACTCCGCAACTAGAAACTCTACAACTAGGAACTCCGCAACTAGAAAGTCCACAACTAGAAACTCCACAACTCGAAACTCCACTACTAGATACTCCGCAACTGGATACTCGACAACTAGAAACTCCACATCTAGAGACTCCACAACTGGAAACTCCCCAACTAGAGACTCTGCAACTAGAAACTTCACAACTAGAGACTCCGCAACTCCACAACTAGAAACTCCACAACTGAAAAATCCACAACTATATACTCCACAACTAGAAAATCCACAACTAGAAACTCCACAACTATAGACTCAACAACTTGAAACTCCACAACTGAAAACTCCACAACTTGAGAGTCCGCAACTTGAAACTTCACAACTAGAAACTCCGCTATTAAAAACTCCGCAACTAGAAACTCCGCAACTAGAAACTCCACAACTTAAAACTCCACAACTCGAAACTCCACTACTAGATACTCCACAACTGGAAACTCGACAACTAGAAACTCCACATCTAGAGACTCCACAACTTGAAACTCCACAAGTAGATACTCTGCAACTAGAAACTCCACAGCTAGAGACTCCGCAACTCCACAACTATAAACTCCACAACTGAAAAATCCACAACTAGATACTCCACAACTAGAAAATCCACAACTAAAAACTCCACAACTATTGACACCACAGCTTCAAACTCCACACGTTTAAACTCCACAACTTAAGACTCCACAACTAGAAACTCCACAACTAGGAACTCCCCAACTAGAAACTCCGCAACTAGAAACTCCGCAACAGGAGACTCTATGACTACAAACTCAACTACTTGAAACTCCAAAACTAGAAACTCCTCAACTAGAAACTGCAAAACTAGAGACTTCACAACTAGAAACTCAACAACTAGAGACTCCATAACTAGAAACTCCACAACTAAAAACTCCACAACTTGAAACCTCACAACCTTAAGTTACGCAACTAGAAAATCCACAGCTAGAGATTCCGCAACTAGAAACTACACAACTAGAAACTCCACAACTCAAAACTCCACAACTAGAAACTCCAAAACTCGAAACTCCACAACTCGAAACTCCACAACTGGAAACTCCACAACCAGACACTCCACAACTAAAAACTCTTCAACTAGAAACTCCTAAACTAGAGACTCCACAACTAGAGAATCTACAACTAGAGACTTCAAACTAGAAACTCAACAACTAGAAACTCCACAACTAAAAACTCAACAAGTAGAAACTCCACAGCATGAGACTCCGCAACTTGAAACTCCACAACTAGAAACTCCGCAACTAGAAACTCTACAACTAGGAACTCCGCAACTAGAAACTCCACAACTAGAAACTCCACAACTCGAAACTCCACTACTAGATACTCCGCAACTGGATACTCGACAACTAGAAACTCCACATCTAGAGACTCCACAACTGGAAACTCCCCAACTAGAGACTCTGCAACTAGAAACTTCACAACTAGAGACTCCGCAACTCCACAACTAGAAACTCCACAACTGAAAAATCCACAACCTGATACTCCACAACTAGAAAATCCACAACTAGAAACTCCACAACTATAGACTCAACAACTTGAAACTCCACAAGTTTAAACTCCACAACTTAAGACTCCACAACTAGAAACTTCACAACTGGAAACTCCACAACTAGAAACTCCACAACTAGCAACTCCGCAACAGGAGACTCTACAACTAGAATCTCCACAACTAGAAACTCCAAAACTAGAAACTCCACAACTAGAAACTTCACAACTAGAAACTCCGCAACTAGAGACTCCACCACTAGAAACTCCACAACTAAAAACTCCGCAACTAGAGACTCACCAACTAGAAACTCCACAACTACAAACTCCACAACTACAAACTCCACAAATACATACTCGGCAACTAGAAATTCCATATCTAAAAACTCCACAACTAAAAACTGCAAAACTAGAGACTTCTCAACTAGAAACTCAACAACTAGAAACTCCACAACTCAAAACTCCACAACTGAAAACTCCACAACTTGAGAGTCCGCAACTTGAAACTTCACAACTAGAAACTCCGCTATTAAAAACTCCGCAACTAGAAACTCCGCAACCAGAAACTCCACAACTTAAAACTCCACAACTAGATACTTCACAACTGGAAACTTTACAACTAGATACTTCACAACTGGAAACCCCACAACTAGATACTCCACAACTGGAAACTCCACAACTAGAAACTCCACAACCAGAAACTCCACAACTAGAAACTCCACAACTAGAAACTTCACAACTAGAGACTCTGCAACTAGAGACTCCACAACTAGAAACTCCACAACTATAAACTCCACAACCAGAGACTCTGCAATTCCACAACTAGAAACTCCACAACTGCAAACTCCACAACTAGATACTCCGCAACTAGAAACTCCACAACTAGAGACTCCACAACTTGATACTCCACAACTAGAAACTCCACAACTAGAAACTCTGCAACTAGAGACTACACAACTAGAAACTCCAAAACTAGAAACTCCACAACTGGAAACTCCCCAACTAGAGACTCTGCAACTAGAAACTTCACAACTAGAGACTCCGCAACTCCACAACTAGAAACTCCACAACTGAAAAATCCACAACCTGTTACTCCACAACTAGAAAATCCACAACTAGAAACTCCACAACTATAGACTCAACAACTTGAAACTCCACAAGTTTAAACTCCACAACTTAAGACTCCACAACTAGAAACTTCACAACTGGAAACTCCACAACTAGAAACTCCACAACTAGCAACTCCGCAACAGGAGACTCTACAACTAGAATCTCCACAACTAGAAACTCCAAAACTAGAAACTCCACAACTAGAAACTTCACAACTAGAAACTCCGCAACTAGAGACTCCACCACTAGAAACTCCACAACTAAAAACTCCGCAACTAGAGACTCACCAACTAGAAACTCCACAACTACAAACTCCACAACTACAAACTCCACAAATACATACTCGGCAACTAGAAATTCCATATCTAAAAACTCCACAACTAAAAACTGCAAAACTAGAGACTTCTCAACTAGAAACTCAACAACTAGAAACTCCACAACTCAAAACTCCACAACTGAAAACTCCACAACTTGAGAGTCCGCAACTTGAAACTTCACAACTAGAAACTCCGCTATTAAAAACTCCGCAACTAGAAACTCCGCAACTAGAAACTCCACAACTTAAAACTCCACAACTAGATACTCCACAACTGGAAACTTTACAACTAGATACTTCACAACTGGAAACCCCACAACTAGATACTCCGCAACTGGAAACTCCACAACTAGAAACTCCACAACTAGAAACTCCACAACCAGAAACTCCACAACTAGAAACTCCACAACTAGAAACTTCACAACTAGAGACTCCGCAACTAGAGACTCCACAACTGGAAACTCCACAACTATAAACTCCACAACCAGAGACTCTGCAATTCCACAACTAGAAACTCCACTACTGCAAACTCCACAACTAGATACTCCGCAACTAGAAACTCCACAACTAGAGACTCCACAACTTGAAACTCCACAACTAGAAACTCCACAACTAGAAACTCTGCAACTAGAGACTACACAACTAGAAACTCCAAAACTAGAAACTCCACAACTACAAACTCTACAAATAAAGACACGGCTACAAGAAATTTCATGTCTAGAAAGTCCACAACTAAAGACTCCACAACTGGAAACTCCACAACTAGAAACTCCAGAACTAGAAACTCCACAACTAGAAACTCCAACACTCGAAACTCCACAACCGGAAACTCCACAACTAGACACTCCACAACTAGAAACTCCACAACCAGAAACTCCACAACAAGAAACTCCACAACTAGAAACTTCACAATTAGAGACTCCGCAACTAGAGACTCCACAACTAGAAACTCCAAACTACAAACTCCACAAGCAGAGACTCTGCAATTCCACAACTTGAAACTCCACAACTGCAAACTCCACAACTAGATACTCCGCAACAAGAAATTCCACAGCTAGAAACACCACAACTAGACACTCCGCAACTAGAAACTCCACAACTTGAGACGCCGCATCTAGAAACTCCACAACTTGAAACTTCACAACTAGAAACTCCACAACTAGAAACTCTACAACTAGAGACTCCTCAACTAGATACTCCACAACTGGAAACTCCACAACGAGAAACTCCACAACTAGAGACTCCAAAACTCGAAACTCCACAACTAGAAACTCCAAAACTAGACAATCCACAACCAGAGACTCTGCCATTTCACAACTAGAAACTCCACAACTGGAAACTCCACAACTAGATACTCCGCAACTAGAAACTCAACAACTAGAAACTCCACAACTTGAAACTCCACAACTAGAAACTCCACAACTAGAAACTCTGCAACTAGAGACTCCACAACTAGAAACTCCACAACTAGAAACTCCACAACTAGAAACTCCACAACTAAAAACTCCACAACTTGAAACCTCACAACCTTAAGTTACGCAACTAGAAAATCTACAGCTAGAGATTCCGCAACTAGAAACTACACAACTAGAAACTCCACAACTCAAAACTCCACAACTAGAAACTCCAAAACTCGAAACTCCACAACTCGAAACTCCACAACTGGAAACTCCACAACCAGACACTCCACAACTAAAAACTCTTCAACTAGAAACTCCTAAACTAGAGACTACACAACTAGAGAATCTACAACTAGAGACTTCAAACTAGAAACTCAACAACTAGAAACTCCACAACTAAAAACTCAACAAGTAGAAACTCCACAGCATGAGACTCCGCAACTTGAAACTCCACAACTAGAAACTCCGCAACTAGAAACTCTACAACTAGGAACTCCGCAACTAGAAAGTCCACAACTAGAAACTCCACAACTCGAAACTCCACTACTAGATACTCCGCAACTGGATACTCGACAACTAGAAACTCCACATCTAGAGACTCCACAACTGGAAACTCCCCAACTAGAGACTCTGCAACTAGAAACTTCACAACTAGAGACTCCGCAACTCCACAACTAGAAACTCCACAACTGAAAAATCCACAACTATATACTCCACAACTAGAAAATCCACAACTAGAAACTCCACAACTATAGACTCAACAACTTGAAACTCCACAACTGAAAACTCCACAACTTGAGAGTCCGCAACTTGAAACTTCACAACTAGAAACTCCGCTATTAAAAACTCCGCAACTAGAAACTCCACAACTTAAAACTCCACAACTCGAAACTCCACTACTAGATACTCCACAACTGGAAACTCGACAACTAGAAACTCCACATCTAGAGACTCCACAACTTGAAACTCCACAAGTAGATACTCTGCAACTAGAAACTCCACAGCTAGAGACTCCGCAACTCCACAACTATAAACTCCACAACTGAAAAATCCACAACTAGATACTCCACAACTAGAAAATCCACAACTAAAAACTCCACAACTATAGACTCCACAGCTTCAAACTCCACACGTTTAAACTCCACAACTTAAGACTCCACAACTAGAAACTCCACAACTAGGAACTCCCCAACTAGAAACTCCGCAACTAGAAACTCCGCAACAGGAGACTCTATAACTACAAACTCAACAACTTGAAACTCCAAAACTAGAAACTCCTCAACTAGAAACTGCAAAACTAGAGACTTCACAACTAGAAACTCAACAACTAGAAACTCCACAACTAAAAACTCCACAACTATAGACTCCACAGCTTCAAACTCCACACGTTTAAACTCCACAACTTAAGACTCCACAACTAGAAACTCCACAACTAGAAACTCCCCAACTAGAAACTCCGAAACTAGAAACTCCACAGCTTGAGACTCCGTAACTTGAAACTTCACAACTGGAAACTCCACAACTAGATACTCCAAAACTGGAAACTCCACAACTAGAAACTCCACAACTAGACTCCACAAATTGAAACTCCACAACTAGAGACTCCACAACTAGAAACTCCACAACTAGAAACTCCACAACTAGAAACTCTGCAACTAGGGACTCCACAACTAGAAACTCCATAACTAGAAACTCCACAACTACAAACTCTACAAATAGAGACTCGGCTACAAGAAATTTCATGTCTAGAAAGTCCACAACCAGAAAATTCACTACTGGAAACTCCACAACTAGAAACTCCACAACTAGAAACTCCACAACTAGAGATTCCGCAACTAAAACTCCACAACCAGAGACTCTGCAACTAGAATCTCCGCAGCTAGAAACTCCACAAATAGAAACTCCGCAACTAGAAACTCCGCAGCTAGAAACTACACAACTAGAAACTCCACAACTAGAAACTCCACAACTGGAAACTCCACAACTAGACACTCCACAACTAAAAACTCTTCAACTAGAAACTCCTAAACTAGAGACTCCACAACTAGAGAATCTACAACTAGAGACTTCAAACTAGAAACTCAACAACTAGAAACTCCACAACTAAAAACTCAACAAGTAGAAACTCCACAGCATGACACTCCGCAACTTGAAACTCCACAACTAGAAACTCCGCAACTAGAAACTCTACAACTAGGAACTCCGCAACTAGAAACTCCACAACTAGAAATTCCACAGCTAGAAACACCACAACTAGACACTCCGCAACTAGAAACTCCACAACTTGAGACGCCGCAACTAGAAACTCCACAATTTGAAACTCCACAACTAGAAACTCCACAACTAGAAACGCTACAAATAGAGACTCCTCAACTAGAGAATTCGCAACTAGAAACTCCAAAACTAGAGACTCTGCAACTAGAAACTCCGCAGCTAGAGACGCCACAACTAGAAACTCCACAACTAGAAACTGCACAACCAGAAACTCCACAACTAGAAACTCCACAACTAGAAACTCCGCAACAAGAGACTCACCAACTAGAAACTCCACAACTAGAAACCCCGCAACTACAAACTCCACAAATAAAGACTCGGCAACTAGAAATTCCATATCTAGAAACTCCACAACTAAAAACTGCAAAACTAGAGACTTCTCAACTAGAAACTCAACAACTAGAAACTCCACAACTAAAAACTCCACAACTGGAAACTCCACAACTTGAGAATCCGAAACTTGAAACTTCACAACTGGAAACTCCACAACTAGATACTCCACAACTGGAAACTCCACAACTAGAAACTCCACAACTAGACGCCACAACTTGAAACTCCACAACTAGAGACTCCGACACTAGAAACTCTACAACTAGAGACTCCGCAACTCCACAACTAGAGACTCCACAACTTGAAACTCCACAATTTTAAACTCCACAACTTGAGACTCCACAACTAGAAACTCCACAACTCAAAACTCCACAACTGAAAACTCCACAATTAGAAACTCCACAACCAGAAACTCCACAACTAGAAACTCCACAACTAAAAACGCCACAACTGGAAACTCCACAACTAGAAGCTCCACAACTAGAAACTCCACAACTAGAGACTCCGCAACTAGAAACTCCACAACCAGAGACTCTGCAACTAGAAACTCCACAACTTGAGACTCCGCAACTTGAAACTCCGCAACTAGATACTCCACAACTGGAAACTCCACAACTAGATACTTCACAACTGGAAACTCCACAACTAGATACTCCACAACTGGAAACACCACAACCAGAAACTCCACAACTAGAGACTCCAAAACTCGAAACTCCACAACTAGAAACTCCACAACTAGAAAATCCACAACCAGAGACTCTGCAATTCCAGAACTAGAAACTCCGCAGCTAGAAACTCCAAAAATAGAAACTCCGCAACTTGAAACTCCACAACTAGATACTCCACAACTGGAAACTCCACAACTAGATACTTCACAACTGGAAACTCCACAACTAGATACTCCACAACTCGAAACTCCACAACGAGAAACTCCATAACTAGAGACTCCAAAACTCGAAACTCCACAACTAGACAATCCACAACCAGAGACTCTGCAATTTCACAACTAGAAACTCCACAACTGGAAACTCCACAACTAGATACTCCGCAACTAGAAACTCAACAACTAGAAACTCCACAACTTGAAACTCCACAACTAGAAACTCCACAACTAGAAACTTTGCAGCTAGAAACTACACAACTAGAGACTCCACAATTAGAAACTCCACAACTAGAAACTCCACAACTAAAAACTCCACAACTTGAAACCTCACAACCTTAAGTTACGCAACTAGAAAATCCACAGCTAGAGATTCCGCAACTAGAAACTACACAACTAGAAACTCCACAACTCAAAACTCCACAACTAGAAACTCCAAAACTAGAAACTCCACAACTCGAAACTCCACAACTGGAAACTCCACAGCCAGACACTCCACAACTAAAAACTCTTCAACTAGAAACTCCTAAACTAGAGACTCCACAACTAGAGAATCTACAACTAGAGACTTCAAACTAGAAACTCAACAACTAGAAACTCCACAACTAAAAACTCAACAAGTAGAAACTCCACAGCATGAGACTCCGCAACTTGAAACTCCACAACTAGAAACTCCGCAACTAGAAACTCTACAACTAGGAACTCCGCAACTAGAAACTCCACAACTAGAAACTCCACTACTAGATACTCCACAACTAGAAAATCCACAACTAGAAACTCCACAACTATAGACTCAACAACTTGAAACTCCACAAGTTTAAACTCCACAACTTAAGACTCCACAACTAGAAACTTCACAACTGGAAACTCCACAACTAGAAACTCCGCAACTAGCAACTCCGCAACAGGAGACTCTACAAATAGAATCTCCACAACTAGAAACTCCAAAACTAGAAACTCCACAACTAGAAACTTCACAACTAGAAACTCCGCAACTAGAGACTCCACCACTAGAAACTCCACAACTAAAAACTCCGCAACTAGAGACTCACCAACTAGAAACTCCACAACTACAAACTCCACAACTACAAACTCCACAAATACATACTCGGCAACTAGAAATTCCATATCTAAAAACTCCGCAACTAAAAACTGCAAAACTAGAGACTTCTCAACTAGAAACTCAACAACTAGAAACTCCACAAGTAAAAACTCCACAACTGAAAACTCCACAACTTGAGAGTCCGCAACTTGAAACTTCACAACTAGAAACTCCGCTATTAAAAACTCGGCAACTAGAAACTCCGCAACTAGAAACTCCACAACTTAAAACTCCACAACTAGATACTCCACAACTGGAAACTTTACAACTAGATACTTCACAACTGGAAACCCCACAACTAGATACTCCACAACTGGAAACTCCACAACTAGAAACTCCACAACTAGAAACTCCACAACCAGAAACTCCACAACTAGAAACTCCACAACTAGAAACTTCACAACTAAAGACTCCGCAACTAGAGACTCCACAACTAGAAACTCCACAACTATAAACTCCACAACCAGAGACTCTGCAATTCCACAACTAGAAACTCCACAACTTGAAACTCCACAACTAGAAACTCCACAACTAGAAACTCTGCAACTAGAGACTCCACAACTAGAAACTCCACAACTACAAACTCTACAAATAGAGACTCGGCTACAAGAAATTTCATGTCTAGAAAGTCCACAACCAGAAACTCCACAACTGGAAACTCCACAACTAGAAACTTTGCAGCTAGAAACTACACAACTAGAGACTCCACAATTAGAAACTCCACAACTAGAAACTCCACAACTAAAAACTCCACAACTTGAAACCTCACAACCTTAAGTTACGCAACTAGAAAATCCACAGCTAGAGATTCCGCAACTAGAAACTACACAACTAGAAACTCCACAACTCAAAACTCCACAACTAGAAACTTCAAAACTAGAAACTCCACAACTCGAAACTCCACAACTGGAAACTCCACAACCAGACACTCCACAACTAAAAACTCTTCAACTAGAAACTCCTAAACTAGAGACTCCACAACTAGAGAATCTACAACTAGAGACTTCAAACTAGAAACTCAACAACTAGAAACTCCACAACTAAAAACTCAACAAGTAGAAACTCCACAGCATGAGACTCCGCAACTTGAAACTCCACAACTAGAAACTCCGCAACTAGAAACTCTACAACTAGGAACTCCGCAACTAGAAACTCCACAACTAGAAACTCCACTACTAGATACTCCACAACTGGATACTCGACAACTAGAAACTCCACATCTAGAGACTCCACAACTGGAAACTCCCCAACTAGAGACTCTGCAACTAGAAACTTCACAACTAGAGACTCCGCAACTCCACAACTAGAAACTCCACAACTGAAAAATGCACAACTAGATACTCCACAACTAGAAAATCCACAACTTGAAACTCCACAACTATAGACTCAACAACTTGAAACTCCACAAGTTTAAACTCCACAACTTAAGACTCCACAACTAGAAACTTCACAACTGGAAACTCCACAACTAGAAACTTCACAACTAGAAACTCCGCAACAGGAGACTCTACAACTAGAATCTCCACAACTAAAAACTCCGCAACTAGAGACTCACCAACTAGAAACTCCACAACTACAAACTCCCCAACTACAAACTCCACAAATACATATTCGGCAACTAGAAATTCCATATCTAAAAACTCCGCAACTAAAAACTGCAAAACTAGAGACTTCTCAACTAGAAACTCAACAACTAGAAACTCCACAAGTAAAAACTCCACAACTGAAAACTCCACAACTTGAGAGTCCGCAACTTGAAACTTCACAACTAGAAACTCCGCTATTAAAAACTCGGCAACTAGAAACTCCGCAACTAGAAACTCCACAACTTAAAACTCCACAACTAGATACTCCACAACTGGAAACTTTACAACTAGATACTTCACAACTGGAAACCCCACAACTAGATACTCCACAACTGGAAACTCCACAACTAGAAACTCCACAACTAGAAACTCCACAACCAGAAACTCCACAACTAGAAACTCCACAACTAGAAACTTCACAACTAAAGACTCCGCAACTAGAGACTCCACAACTAGAAACTCCACAACTATAAACTCCACAACCAGAGACTCTGCAATTCCACAACTAGAAACTCCACAACTGCAAACTCCACAACTAGATACTCCGCAACTAGAAACTCCACAACTAGAGACTCCACAACTTGATACTCCACAACTAGAAACTCCACAACTAGAAACTCTGCAACTAGAGACTACACAACTAGAAACTCCAAAACTAGAAACTCCACAACTGGAAACTCCCCAACTAGAGACTCTGCAACTAGAAACTTCACAACTAGAGACTCCGCAACTCCACAACTAGAAACTCCACAACTGAAAAATCCACAACCTGTTACTCCACAACTAGAAAATCCACAACTAGAAACTCCACAACTATAGACTCAACAACTTGAAACTCCACAAGTTTAAACTCCACAACTTAAGACTCCACAACTAGAAACTCCACAACTGGAAACTCCAAATTTTGAGACTCCGCAACTTGAAACTCCACAACTAGAAACTCCACAACTAGAAAATCCACAACCAGAGACTCTGCAATTCCACAACTAGAAACTCCACAACTGGAAACTCCACAACTAGATACTCCGCAACTAGAAACTCCACAACTAGAGACTCCACAACTTGAAACTCCACAACATGAAACTCCACAACTAGATACTCCGCAACTAGAAACTCCACAACTAGAGACTCCACAACTTGAAACACCACAACTAGAAACTCCACAACTAGAAACTCTGCAACTAGAGACTCCACAACTAGAACCTCCACAACTACAAACTCTACAAATAGAGACTCTGCTACAAGAAATTTCATGTCTAAAAAGTTCACAACCAGAAACTCCACAACTAGAAACTCCACAACTAGAAACTCCACAAATAGAAACTCCGCAACTTGAAACTCCACAACTAGATACTCCACAACCTGAAACTCCACAACTAGATACTTCACAACTGGAAACTCCACAACTAGATACTCCACAACTGGAAACTCCACAACCAGAAACTCCACAACTAGAGACTCCAAAACTCGAAACTCCACAACTAGAAACTCCACAACTAGAAAATCCACAACCAGAGACTCTGCAATTCCACAACTAGAAACTCCACAACTGGAAACTCCACAACTAGATACTCCGCAACCAGAAACTCCACAACTAGAGACTCCACAACTTGAAACTCCACAACTAGAAACTCCACAACTTGAAACCTCACAACCTTAAGTTACGCAACTAGAAAATCCACAGCTAGAGATTCTGTAACTAGAAACTACACAACTAGAAACTCCACAACTCAAAACTCCACAACTAGAAACTCCAAAACTCGAAACTCCACAACTCGAAACTCCACAACTGAAAACTCCACAACTAGACACTCCACAACTAAAAACTCTTCAACTAGAAACTCCTAAACTAGAGACTCCACAACTAGAAACTCCACAACCAGAAACTCCACAACTAGAAACTCCACAACTAAAAACTCCGCAACTAGAGACTCACCAACTAGAAACTCCGCAACTAGAAACTCCACAACTACAAACTCCACAAATACAGACTCGTTAACTAGAAATTCCATATCTAGAAACTCCACAACTAAAAACTGCAAAACTAGAGACTTCTCAACTAGAAACTCAACAACTAGAAACTCCACAACTAAAAACTCCACAACTGGAAACTCCACAACTTGAGACTCCGCAACTTGAAACTTCACAACTGGAAACTCCACAACTAGATACTCCACACCTTGAAACTCCACAACTAGAGACTCTGCAACTAGAAACTCAACAACTAGAGAGTCCGCAACTCCACAACTAGAAACTTCAACACTGGAAATCCATAACTAGATACTCCACAACTAGAAAATCCACAACTAGAAACTCCACAACTATAGACCCTACAACTTGAAACTCCACAAGTTTAAACTCCACAACTGGAAACTCCACAACTATAAACTCCACAACTAGAAACTCCCCAACCAGAAACTCCGTAACTGGAAACTTCGCAACAGGAGACTCTGCAACTATAGAACTCCGCAACTAGAAACTCCGCATTTAAAAACTCCGCAAGAAGAAATTCCACGGCTAGAAACACCACAACTAGACACTCCGCAACTAGAAACTCTACAACTAGAGACTCCTCAACTAGAGAATTCGCAACTAGAAACTCCAAAACTAGAGACTCTGCAACTAGAACCTCCGCAGCTAGAAACTACACAACTAGAATCTTCACAACTAGAAACTCCACAACTCAAAACTCCACAACTAGAAACTCCAAAACTAAAACTTCCACAACTCGAAACTCCACGACTAGAAACTCCACAACTTGAGACTCCGCAACTAGAAACTCCACATTTTCAAACTCCACAACTAGAAACTTCACAACTAGAAACTCATAAACTAGAAACTCCACAACCAGAAACACCACAACTAGAAACTCCACAACTAGAAACTCCGCAACTAGAAACTCCACAACTAGAAACTCCGCAACTAGAAACTCCACTACCAGAAACTCCACAACTAGAAACTCCAGAACTAGAAACTCCACAACTAGAAACTCTGCAACTAGACTCCACAACTAGAAACTCCACAACTAGAAACTCCACAACTACAAACTCCACAAATAGAGACTCGGCTACAAGAAAGTTCATGTCTAGAAAGTCCACAACTAAAAACTCCAGAACTGGAAACTCCACAACTAGAAACTCCACAACTAGAAACTCCACAACCAGAGACTCTGCAACTAGAAACTCCGCAGCTAGAAACTCCACAAATAGATACTCCGCAACTAGAAACTGCAAAACTAGAGACTTCACAACTAGATACTTCACAACTGGAAACTCCACAACTAGATACTCCTTAACTTGAAACTCCACAACTAGAAACTCCACAACTAGACTCCACATCTCGAAACTCCACAACTAGAAACTCCACAAGTAGAAACTCCACAACTAGAAACTCCACAACTAGATACTCCGCAACTAGAAACTCCACAACTGGAAACTCCACAACTAGATACTATGCAACTAGAAACTCCACAACTAGAGACTCCACAACTTGAAACTCCACAACTTTAAACTACACAACTTGAGACTCCACAACTAGAAACTCCACAACTTGAAACTCCACAACTAGAAACTCCACTACCAGAAACTCCACAACTAGAAACTCCACAACTAGAAAATCCACAACTAGAAACTCTGCAACTAGAGACTCCACAAATAGAAACTCCACAACTACAAACTCCACAACTACAAACTCCACAAATAGAGACTCGGCTACAAGAAATTTCATGTCTAGAAAGTCCACAACTAAAAACTCCACAACTGGAAAGTCCACAACTAGAAACTCCGCAGCTAGAAACTCCACAAATAGAAGCTCCGAAACTAGAAACTCCGCAGCTAGAAACTACAGAACTAGAGACTCCACAACTAGAGACTCCACAACTAGAAACTCCACAACTAGAAACTCCACAACTTGAAACCTCACAACCTTAAGTTACGCAACTAGAAAATCCACAGCTGGAGATTCCGCTACTACAATCTTCACAACTAGAAACTCCACAACTCAAAACTCCACAACTAGAAACTCCAAAACTAGAACTTCCACAACTCGAAACTCCACGACTAGAAACTCCACAACTTGAGACTCCGCAACTAGAAACTCCACAACTTGAAACTCCACAACTAGAAACTCCACAACCAGAAACTCCACAACTAGAGACTCCACAATTAGAAACTCCACAACTACAAACTCGACAAATAGAGACTCGGCAACTAGAAATTCCATATCTAGAAACTCCACAACTAAAAACTCCACAACTAGAAACTGCAAAACTAGAGACTTCACAACTAGAAACTCAACAACTAGAAACTCCACAACCAGAAACACCACAACTAGAAACTCCACAACTAGAAACTTCCCAACTAGAAACTCCGCAACTAGAGACTCCACAACTAGAAACTCCACAACTAGAAACTCCACAAATAGAGACTCGGCTACAAGAAATTTTATGTCTAGAAAGTCCACAACTAAAAACTCCACAACTGGAAACTCCACAACTATAAACACCACAACTAGAAACTCCCCAACCAGAAACTCCGTAACTGGAAACTTCGCAACAGGAGACTCTACAACTAGAAACTCCACAATTAGAAACTCCAAAACTAGAAACTCCACAACTAGAAACTCCACAACTAAAAACTTCACAATTCGAAAGTCTACTAGAAACTCCACAACTTGAAACTCCACAACTAGACACTCCACAACTAGAAACTCCACAACTAGAGACTCTGCAACTATAGAACTCCGCAACTAGAAACTCCGCATTTAAAAACTCCGCAACAAGAAATTCCACGGCTAGAAACACCACAACTAGAGACTCTGCAACTAGAAACTCCGCAGCTAGAAACTACACAACTAGAATCTTCACAACTAGAAACTCCACAACTCAAAACTCCACAACTAGAAACTCCAAAACTAGAACTTCCACAACTCGAAACTCCACGACTAGAAACTCCACAACTTGAGACTCCGCAACTAGAAACTCCACAACTTCAAACTCCACAACTAGAAACTCCACAACCAGAAACTCCACAACTAGAGACTCCACAATTAGAAACTCCACAACTACAAACTCCACAAATAGAGACTCGGCAACTAGAAATTCCATATCTAGAAACTCCACAACTAAAAACTCCACAACTAGAAACTGCAAAACTCCAGACTTCACAACTAGAAACTCAACAACTAGAAACTCCACAACCAGAAACACCACAACTAGAAACTCCACAACTAGAAACTTCACAACTAGAAACTCCGCAACTAGAGACTCCACAACTAGAAACTCCACAACTAGAAACTCCACAACTAGAAACTCCACAACTAGAAACTCCGCCACCAGAAACTCCACTACCAGAAACTCCACAACTAGAAACTCCAGAACTAGAAACTCCACAACTAGAAGCTCTGCAACTAGAGACTCCACAACTAGAAACTCCACAACTAGAAACTCCACAACTACAAACTCCACAAATAGAGACTCGGCTACAAGAAAGTTCATGTCTAGAAAGTCCACAACTAAAAACTCCACAACTGGAAACTCCACAACTAGAAACTCCACAACTAGAAACTCCACAACCAGAGGCTCTCCAACTAGAAACTCCGCAGCTATAAACTCCACAAATAGATACTCCGCAACTAGAAACTGCAAAACTAGAGACTTCACAACTAGATACTTCACAACTGGAAACTCCACAACTAGATACTCCACAGCTTGAAACTCCACAACTAGAAACTCCACAACTAGACTCCACATCTCGAAACTCCACAACTAGAAACTCCACAAGTAGAAACTCCACAACTAGAAACTCCACAACTAGATACTCCGCAACTAGAAACTCCACAACTGGAAACTCCACAACTAGATACTATGCAACTAGAAACTCCACAACTAGAGACTCCACAACTTTAAACTCCACAACTAGAAACTCCACAACTAGAAACTCTGCAACTAGAGACTCCACAACTAGAAACTCCACAACTAGAAACTCCACAACTATGAACTCCACAAATAGAGACTCGGCTACAAGAAATTTCATGTCTAGAAAGTCCAGAACTAGAAACTCCACAACTGGAAACTCCACAACTAGAAACTCCACAACTACAAACTCTACAACTAGAGACTCCGCTACTAGAATTTCCACAACCAGAGACTCTGCAACTAGAAACTCCGCAGCTAGAAACTCCACAAATAGAAGCTCCGAAACTAGAAACTCCGCAGCTAGAAACTACAGAACTAGAGACTCCACAACTAGAAACTCCACAACTAGAAACTCCACAACAGGAAACCTCACAACCTTAAGTTACGCAACTAGAAAATCCACAGCTGGAGATTCCGCAACTACAATCTTCACAACTAGAAACTCCACAACTCAAAACTCCACAACTAGAAACTCCAAAACTAGAACTTCCATAACTCGAAACTCCACGACTGAAAACTCCACAACTAGACACTCCACAACTAAAAACTCTTCAACTAGAAACTCCTAAACTAGAGACTCCACAACTAGAAACTCCACAACCAGAAACTCCACAACTAGAAACTCCACAACTAAAAACTGCAAAACTAGAGACTTCTCAACTAGAAACTCAACAACTAGAAACTCCACAACTAAAAACTCCACAACTGGAAACTCCACAACTTGAGACTCCGCAACTTGAAACTTCACAACTGGAAACTCCACAACTAGATACTCCACACCTTGAAACTCCACAACTAGAGACTCTGCAACTAGAAACTCAACAACTAGAGAGTCCGCCACTCCACAACTAGAAACTTCAACACTGGAAAATCCATAACTAGATACTCCACAACTAGAAAATCCACAACTAGAAACTCCACAACTATAGACCCTACAACTTGAAACTCCACAAGTTTAAACTCCACAACTGGAAACTCCACAACTATAAACTCCACAACTAGAAACTCCCCAACCAGAAACTCCGTAACTGGAAACTTCGCAACAGGAGACTCTACAACTAGAAACTCCACAATTAGAAACTCCAAAACTAGAAACTGCACAACTAGAAACTCTACAACTAAAAACTTCACAATTCGAAAGTCTACTAGAAACTCCACAACTTGAAACTCCACAACTAGACACTCCACAACTAGAAACTCCCCAACTAGAGACTCTGCAACTATAGAACTCCGCAACTAGAAACTCCGCATTTAAAAACTCCGCAAGAAGAAATTCCACGGCTAGAAACACCACAACTAGACACTCCGCAACTAGAAACTCTACAACTAGAGACTCCTCAACTAGAGAATTCGCAACTAGAAACTCCAAAACTAGAGACTCTGCAACTAGAAACTCCGCAGCTAGAAACTACACAACTAGAATCTTCACAACTAGAAACTCCACAACTCAAAACTCCACAACTAGAAACTCCAAAACTAAAACTTCCACAACTCAAAACTGCACGACTAGAAACTCCACAACTTGAGACTCCGCAACTAGAAACTCCACATTTTCAAACTCCACAACTAGAAACTTCACAACTAGAAACTCATAAACTAGAAACTCCACAACCAGAAACACCACAACTAGAAACTCCACAACTAGAAACTCCGCAACTAGAAACTCCACAACTAGAAACTCCGCAACTAGAAACTCCACTACCAGAAACTCCGCAACTAGAAACTCCAGAACTAGAAACTCCACAACTAGAAACTCTGCAACTAGAGACTCCACAACTAGAAACTCCACAACTAGAAACTCCACAACTACAAACTCCACAAATAGAGACTCGGCTACAAGAAAGTTCATGTCTAGAAAGTCCACAACTAAAAACTCCAGAACTGGAAACTCCACAACTAGAAACTCCACAACTAGAAACTCCACAACCAGAGACTCTGCAACTAGAAACTCCGCAGCTAGAAACTCCACAAATAGATACTCCGCAACTAGAAACTGCAAAACTAGAGACTTCACAACTAGATACTTCACAACTGGAAACTCCACAACTAGATACTCCTTAACTTGAAACTCCACAACTAGAAACTCCACAACTAGACTCCACATCTCGAAACTCCACAACTAGAAACTCCACAAGTAGAAACTCCACAACTAGAAACTCCACAACTAGATACTCCGCAACTAGAAACTCCACAACTGGAAACTCCACAACTAGATACTATGCAACTAGAAACTCCACAACTAGAGACTCCACAACTTGAAACTCCACAACTTTAAACTACACAACTTGAGACTCCACAACTAGAAACTCCACAACTTGAAACTCCACAACTAGAAACTCCACTACCAGAAACTCCACAACTAGAAACTCCACAACTAGAAAATCCACAACTAGAAACTCTGCAACTAGAGACTCCACAAATAGAAACTCCACAACTACAAACTCCACAACTACAAACTCCACAAATAGAGACTCGGCTACAAGAAATTTCATGTCTAGAAAGTCCACAACTAAATACTCCACAACTGGAAAGTCCACAACTAGAAACTCCGCAGCTAGAAACTCCACAAATAGAAGCTCCGAAACTAGAAACTCCGCAGCTAGAAACTACAGAACTAGAGACTCCACAACTAGAGACTCCACAACTAGAAACTCCACAACTAGAAACTCCACAACTTGAAACCTCACAACCTTAAGTTACGCAACTAGAAAATCCACAGCTGGAGATTCCGCAACTACAATCTTCACAACTAGAAACTCCACAACTCAAAACTCCACAACTAGAAACTCCAAAACTAGAACTTCCACAACTCGAAACTCCACGACTAGAAACTCCACAACTTGAGACTCCGCAACTAGAAACTCCACAACTTGAAACTCCACAACTAGAAACTCCACAACCAGAAACTCCACAACTAGAGACTCCACAATTAGAAACTCCACAACTACAAACTCGACAAATAGAGACTCGGCAACTAGAAATTCCATATCTAGAAACTCCACAACTAAAAACTCCACAACTAGAAACTGCAAAACTAGAGACTTCACAACTAGAAACTCAACAACTAGAAACTCCACAACCAGAAACACCACAACTAGAAACTCCACAACTAGAAACTTCCCAACTAGAAACTCCGCAACTAGAGACTCCACAACTAGAAACTCCACAACTAGAAACTCCACAAATAGAGACTCGGCTACAAGAAATTTTATGTCTAGAAAGTCCACAACTAAAAACTCCACAACTGGAAACTCCACAACTATAAACACCACAACTAGAAACTCCCCAACCAGAAACTCCGTAACTGGAAACTTCGCAACAGGAGACTCTACAACTAGAAACTCCACAATTAGAAACTCCAAAACTAGAAACTCCACAAGTAGAAACTCCACAACTAAAAACTTCACAATTCGAAAGTCTACTAGAAACTCCACAACTTGAAACTCCACAACTAGACACTCCACAACTAGAAACTCCACAACTAGAGACTCTGCAACTATAGAACTCCGCAACTAGAAACTCCGCATTTAAAAACTCCGCAACAAGAAATTCCACGGCTAGAAACACCACAACTAGAGACTCTGCAACTAGAAACTCCGCAGCTAGAAACTACACAACTAGAATCTTCACAACTAGAAACTCCACAACTCAAAACTCCACAACTAGAAACTCCAAAACTAGAACTTCCACAACTCGAAACTCCACGACTAGAAACTCCACAACTTGAGACTCCGCAACTAGAAACTCCACAACTTCAAACTCCACAACTAGAAACTCCACAACCAGAAACTCCACAACTAGAGACTCCACAATTAGAAACTCCACAACTACAAACTCCACAAATAGAGACTCGGCAACTAGAAATTCCATATCTAGAAACTCCACAACTAAAAACTCCACAACTAGAAACTGCAAAACTCGAGACTTCACAACTAGAAACTCAACAACTAGAAACTCCACAACCAGAAACACCACAACTAGAAACTCCACAACTAGAAACTCCACAACTAGAAACTCCACAACTAGAAACTCCACAACTAGAAACTCCACAACTAGAGACTCCGCAACCAGAAACTCCACTACCAGAAACTCCACAACTAGAAACTCCAGAACTAGAAACTCCACAACTAGAAGCTCTGCAACTAGAGACTCCACAACTAGAAACTCCACAACTAGAAACTCCACAACTACAAACTCCACAAATAGAGACTCGCCTACAAGAAAGTTCATGTCTAGAAAGTCCACAACTAAAAACTCCACAACTGGAAACTCCACAACTAGAAACTCCACAACTAGAAACTCCACAACCAGAGGCTCTGCAACTAGAAACTCCGCAGCTATATACTCCACAAATAGATACTCCGCAACTAGAAACTGCAAAACTAGAGACTTCACAACTAGATACTTCACAACTGGAAACTCCACAACTAGATACTCCACAGCTTGAAACTCCACAACTAGAAACTCCACAACTAGACTCCACATCTCGAAACTCCACAACTAGAAACTCCACAAGTAGAAACTCCACAACTAGAAACTCCACAACTAGATACTCCGCAACTAGAAACTCCACAACTGGAAACTCCACAACTAGATACTATGCAACTAGAAACTCCACAACTAGAGACTCCACAACTTTAAACTCCACAACTAGAAACTCCACAACTAGAAACTCTGCAACTAGAGACTCCACAACTAGAAACTCCACAACTAGAAACTCCACAACTATGAACTCCACAAATAGAGACTCGGCTACAAGAAATTTCATGTCTAGAAAGTCCAGAACTAGAAACTCCACAACTGGAAACTCCACAACTAGAAACTCCACAACTAGAAACTCTACAACTAGAGACTCCGCTACTAGAATTTCCACAACCAGAGACTCTGCAACTAGAAACTCCGCAGCTAGAAACTCCACAAATAGAAGCTCCGAAACTAGAAACTCCGCAGCTAGAAACTACAAAACTAGAGACTCCACAACTAGAAACTCCACAACTAGAAACTCCACAACTTGAAACCTCACAACCTTAAGTTACGCAACTAGAAAATCCACAGCTGGAGATTCCGCAACTACAATCTTCACAACTAGAAACTCCACAACTCAAAACTCCACAACTAGAAACTCCAAAACTAGAACTTCCACAACTCGAAACTCCACGACTAGAAACTCCACAACTTGAGACTCCGCAACTAGAAACTCCACAACTTGAAACTCCACAACTAGAAACTCCACAATTAGAAACTCCACAACTACAAACTCCACAAATAGAGACTTGGCAACTAGAAATTCCATATCTAGAAACTCCACAACTAGAAACTCCACAACTAGAAACTCTGCAACAAGAGACTCCACAACTAGAAACTCCACAACTAGAAACTCCACAACTAGACACTTCACAACTAAAAACTCTTCAACTAGAAACTCCTAAACTAGAGACTTCACAACTAGAGAATCTACAACTAGAGACTTCAAACTAGAAACTCAACAGCTAGAAACTCCACAAATAAAAACTCAACAACTAGAAACTCCACAGCTTGAGACTCCGCAACTAGAAACTCCACAACTATAAATTCCACAACTGGAAACTCCACTACTAGATACTCCACAACTGGAAACTCGGCAACTAGAAACTCCAACACTAGAGACTCCACAACTTGAAACTCCACAACTAGAGACTCTGCAACTAGAAACTCCACAACTAGAGAGTCCGCAACTCCACAACTAGAAACTTCACAACTGGAAAATCCATAACTAGATACTCCACAACTAGAAAATCCACAACTAGAAACTCCACAAATATAGACCCCACAACTTGAAACTCCACAAGTTTAAACTCCACAACTTGAGACTCGACAACTAGAAACTCCACAACTAGAAACTCCCCAACCAGAAACTCCGCAACTGGAAACTTCGCAACAGGAGACTCTACAACTAGAAACTCCACAATTAGAAACTCCAAAACTAGAAACTCCACAACCAGAAACTCCACAACTAAAAACTTCACAATTCGAAACTCTACTAGAAACTCCACAACTTGAAACTCCACAACTAGACACTCCACAACTAGAAACTCCAAAACTAGAGACTCTGCAACTATAGAACTCCGCAACTAGAAACTCCGCATTTAAAAACTCCGCAAGAAGAAATTCCACGGCTAGAAACACCACAACTAGACACTCCGCAACTAGAAACTCTACAACTAGAGACTCCTCAACTAGAGAATTCGCAACTAGAAACTCCAAAACTAGAGACTCTGCAACTAGAAACTCCGCAGCTAGAAACTACACAACTAGAATCTTCACAACTAAAAACTCCACAACTCAAAACTCCACAACTAGAAACTCCAAAACTAAAACTTCCACAACTCGAAACTCCACGACTAGAAACTCCACAACTTGAGACTCCGCAACTAGAAACTCCACATTTTCAAACTCCACAACTAGAAACTTCACAACTAGAAACTCATAAACTAGAAACTCCACAACCAGAAACACCACAACTAGAAACTCCACAACTAGAAACTCCACAACTAGAAACTCCACAACTAGAAACTCCGCAACTAGAAACTCCACTACCAGAAACTCCACAACTAGAAACTCCAGAACTAGAAACTCCACAACTAGAAACTCTGCAACTAGAGACTCCACAACTAGAAACTCCACAACTAGAAACTCCACAACTACAAACTCCACAAATAGAGACTCGGCTACAAGAAAGTTCATGTCTAGAAAGTCCACAACTAAAAACTTCACAACTGGAAACTCCACAACTAGAAACTCCACAACTAGAAACTCCACAACCAGAGACTCTGCAACTAGAAACTCCGCAGCTAGAAACTCCACAAATAGATACTCCGCAACTAGAAACTGCAAAACTAGAGACTTCACAACTAGATACTTCACAACTGGAAACTCCACAACTAGATACTCCTTAACTTGAAACTCCACAACTAGAAACTCCACAACTAGACTCCACATCTCGAAACTCCACAACTAGAAACTCCACAAGTAGAAACTCCACAACTAGAAACTCCACAACTAGATACTCCGCAACTAGAAACTCCACAACTGGAAACTCCACAACTAGATACTATGCAACTAGAAACTCCACAACTAGAGACTCCACAACTTGAAACTCCACAACTTTAAACTAGACAACTTGAGACTCCACAACTAGAAACTCCACAACTTGAAACTCCACAACTAGAAACTCCACTACCAGAAACTCCACAACTAGAAACTCCACAACTAGAAAATCCACAACTAGAAACTCTGCAACTAGAGACTCCACAAATAGAAACTCCACAACTACAAACTCCACAACTACAAACTCCACAAATAGAGACTCGGCTACAAGAAATTTCATGCCTAGAAAGTCCACAACTAAAAACTCCACAACTGGAAAGTCCACAACTAGAAACTCCGCAGCTAGAAACTCCACAAATAGAAGCTCCGAAACTAGAAACTCCACAGCTAGAAACTACATAACTATAGACTCCACAACTAGAGACTCCACAACTAGAAACTCCACAACTAGAAACTCCACAACTTGAAACCTCACAACCTTAAGTTACGCGACTAGAAAATCCACAGCTGGAGATTCCGCAACTACAATCTTCACAACTAGAAACTCCACAACTCAAAACTCCACAACTAGAAACTCCAAAACTAGAACTTCCACAACTCGAAACTCCACGACTAGAAACTCCACAACTTGAGACTCCGCAACTACAAACTCCACAACTTGAAACTCCACAACTAGAAACTCCACAACCAGAAACTCCACAACTAGAGACTCCACAATTAGAAACTCCACAACTACAAACTCGACAAATAGAGACTCGGCAACTAGAAATTCCATATCTAGAAACTCCACAACTAAAAACTCCACAACTAGAAACTGCAAAACTAGAGACTTCACAACTAGAAACTCAACAACTAGAAACTCCACAACCAGAAACACCACAACTAGAAACTCCACAACTAGAAACTTCCCAACTAGAAACTCCGCAACTAGAGACTCCACAACTAGAAACTCCACAACTAGAAACTCCACAAATAGAGACTCGGCTACAAGAAATTTTATGTCTAGAAAGTCCACAACTAAAAACTCCACAACTGGAAACTTCGCAACAGGAGACTCTACAACTAGAAACTCCACAATTAGAAACTCCAAAACTAGAAACTCCACAACTAGAAACTCCACAACTAAAAACTTCACAATTCGAAAGTCTACTAGAAACTCCACAACTTGAAACTCCACAACTAGACACTCCACAACTAGAAACTCCACAACTAGAGACTCTGCAACTATAGAACTCCGCAACTAGAAACTCCGCATTTAAAAACTCCCCAACCAGAAACTCCGTAACTGGAAACTTCGCAACAGGAGACTCTACAACTAGAAACTCCACAATTAGAAACTCCAAAACTAGAAACTCCACAACTAGAAACTCCACAACTAAAAACTTCACAATTCGAAAGTCTACTAGAAACTCCACAACTTGAAACTCCACAACTAGACACTCCACAACTAGAAACTCCACAACTAGAGACTCTGCAACTATAGAACTCCGCAACTAGAAACTCCGCATTTAAAAACTCCGCAACAAGAAATTCCACGGCTAGAAACACCACAACTAGACACTCTGCAACTAGAAACTCTACAACTAGAGACTCCTCAACTAGAGAATTCGCAACTAGAAACTCCAAAACTAGAGACTCTGCAACTAGAAACTCCGCAGCTAGAAACTACACAACTAGAATCTTCACAACTAGAAACTCCACAACTCAAAACTCCACAACTAGAAACTCCAAAACTAGAACTTCCACAACTCGAAACTCCACGACTAGAAACTCCACAACTTGAGAATCCGCAACTAGAAACTCCACAACTAGAAACTCCACAACTAGAAACTCCACAACTAGAAACTCCGCAACCAGAAACTCCACTACCAGAAACTCCACAACTAGAAACTCCAGAACTAGAAACTCCACAACTAGAAGCTCTGCAACTAGAGACTCCACAACTAGAAACTCCACAACTAGAAACTCCACAACTACAAACTCCACAAATAGAGACTCGGCTACAAGAAAGTTCATGTCTAGAAAGTCCACAACTATAAATTCCACAACTGGAAACTCCACTACTAGATACTCCACAACTGGAAACTCGGCAACTAGAAACTCCAACACTAGAGACTCCACAACTTGAAACTCCACAACTAGAGACTCTGCAACTAGAAACTCCACAACTAGAGAGTCCGCAACTCCACAACTACAAACTTCACAACTGGAAAATCCATAACTAGATACTCCACAACTAGAAAATCCACAACTAGAAACTCCACAAATATAGACCCCACAACTTGAAACTCCACAAGTTTAAACTCCACAGCTTGAGACTCGACAACTAGAAACTCCACAACTAGAAACTCCCCAACCAGAAACTCCGCAACTGGAAACTTCGCAACAGGAGACTCTACAACTAGAAACTCCACAATTAGAAACTCCAAAACTAGAAACTCCACAACCAGAAACTCCACAACTAAAAACTTCACAATTCGAAACTCTACTAGAAACTCCACAACTTGAAACTCCACAACTAGACACTCCACAACTAGAAACTCCAAAACTAGAGACTCTGCAACTATAGAACTCCGCAACTAGAAACTCCGCATTTAAAAACTCCGCAACAAGAAATTCCACGGCTAAAAACACCACAACTATACACTCCGCAACTAGAAACTCTACAACTAGAGACTCCTCAACTAGAGAATTCGCAACTAGAAACTCCAAAACTAGAGACTCTGCAACTAGAAACTCCGCAGCTAGAAACTACACAACTAGAATCTTCACAGCTAGAAACTCCACAACTCAAAACTCCACAACAAGAAACTCCAAAACTAGAACTTCCACAACTCGAAACTCCACGACTAGAAACTCCACAACTTGAGACTCTGCAACTAGAAACTCCACAACTTGAAACTCCACAACTAGAAACTCCACAACCAGAAACTCCACAACTAGAGACTCCACAATTAGAAACTCAACAACTAAAAACTCCACAAATAGAGACTTGGCAACTAGAAATTCCATATCTAGAAACTCCACAACTAAAAACTCCACAACTAGAAACTGCAAAACTAGAGACTTCACAACTAGAAACTCATCAACTAGAAACTCCACAACCAGAAACACCACAACTAGAAACTCTACAACTAGAAACTTCACAACTAGAAACTCCGCAACTAGAGACTCCACAACTAGAAACTCCACAACTAGAAACTCCACAAATAGAGACTCGGCTACAAGAAATTTTATGTCTAGAAAGTCCACAACTAAAAACTCCACAACTGGAAACTCCACA
This sequence comes from Rhipicephalus microplus, assembly GCF_043290135.1. Lineage (NCBI taxonomy): Eukaryota > Metazoa > Arthropoda > Arachnida > Ixodida > Ixodidae > Rhipicephalus > Rhipicephalus microplus. Next base: position 29,318 of record NW_027464804.1, read on the forward strand.
ACTATAAACACCACAACTAGAAACTCCCCAACCAGAAACTCCGTAACTGGAAACTTCGCAACAGGAGACTCTACAACTAGAAACTCCACAATTAGAAACTCCAAAACTAGAAACTCCACAACTAGAAACTCCACAACTAAAAACTTCACAATTCGAAAGTCTACTAGAAACTCCACAACTTGAAACTCCACAACTAGACACTCCACAACTAGAAACTCCACAACTAGAGACTCTGCAACTATAGAACTCCGCAACTAGAAACTCCGCATTTAAAAACTCCGCAACAAGAAATTCCACGGCTAGAAACACCACAACTAGAGACTCTGCAACTAGAAACTCCGCAGCTAGAAACTACACAACTAGAATCTTCACAACTAGAAACTCCACAACTCAAAACTCCACAACTAGAAACTCCAAAACTAGAACTTCCACAACTCGAAACTCCACGACTAGAAACTCCACAACTTGAGACTCCGCAACTAGAAACTCCACAACTTCAAACTCCACAACTAGAAACTCCACAACCAGAAACTCCACAACTAGAGACTCCACAATTAGAAACTCCACAACTACAAACTCCACAAATAGAGACTCGGCAACTAGAAATTCCATATCTAGAAACTCCACAACTAAAAACTCCACAACTAGAAACTGCAAAACTCGAGACTTCACAACTAGAAACTCAACAACTAGAAACTCCACAACCAGAAACACCACAACTAGAAACTCCACAACTAGAAACTTCACAACTAGAAACTCCGCAACTAGAGACTCCACAACTAGAAACTCCACAACTAGAAACTCCACAACTAGAAACTCCACAACTAGAGACTCCGCAACCAGAAACTCCACTACCAGAAACTACACAACTAGAAACTCCAGAACTAGAAACTCCACAACTAGAAGCTCTGCAACTAGAGACTCCACAACTAGAAACTCCACAACTAGAAACTCCACAACTACAAACTCCACAAATAGAGACTCGCCTACAAGAAAGTTCATGTCTAGAAAGTCCACAACTAAAAACTCCACAACTGGAAACTCCACAACTAGAAACTCCACAACTAGAAACTCCACAACCAGAGGCTCTGCAACTAGAAACTCCGCAGCTATAAACTCCACAAATAGATACTCCGCAACTAGAAACTGCAAAACTAGAGACTTCACAACTAGATACTTCACAACTGGAAACTCCACAACTAGATACTCCACAGCTTGAAACTCCACAACTAGAAACTCCACAACTAGACTCCACATCTCGAAACTCCACAACTAGAAACTCCACAAGTAGAAACTCCACAACTAGAAACTCCACAACTAGATACTCCGCAACTAGAAACTCCACAACTGGAAACTCCACAACTAGATACTATGCAACTAGAAACTCCACAACTAGAGACTCCACAACTTTAAACTCCACAACTAGAAACTCCACAACTAGAAACTCTGCAACTAGAGACTCCACAACTAGAAACTCCACAACTAGAAACTCCACAACTATGAACTCCACAAATAGAGACTCGGCTACAAGAAATTTCATGTCTAGAAAGTCCAGAACTAGAAACTCCACAACTGGAAACTCCACAACTAGAAACTCCACAACTACAAACTCTACAACTAGAGACTCCGCTACTAGAATTTCCACAACCAGAGACTCTGCAACTAGAAACTCCGCAGCTAGAAACTCCACAAATAGAAGCTCCGAAACTAGAAACTCCGCAGCTAGAAACTACAGAACTAGAGACTCCACAACTAGAAACTCCACAACTAGAAACTCCACAACAGGAAACCTCACAACCTTAAGTTACGCAACTAGAAAATCCAAAGCTGGAGATTCCGCAACTACAATCTTCACAACTAGAAACTCCACAACTCAAAACTCCACAACTAGAAACTCCAAAACTAGAACTTCCATAACTCGAAACTCCACGACTGAAAACTCCACAACTAGACACTCCACAACTAAAAACTCTTCAACTAGAAACTCCTAAACTAGAGACTCCACAACTAGAAACTCCACAACCAGAAACTCCACAACTAGAAACTCCACAACTAAAAACTGCAAAACTAGAGACTTCTCAACTAGAAACTCAACAACTAGAAACTCCACAACTAAAAACTCCGCAACTGGAAACTCCACAACTTGAGACTCCGCAACTTGAAACTTCACAACAGGAAACTCAACAACTATATACTCCACAACTGGAAACTCCACAACTAGAAACTCCACAACTAGACGCCACAACTTGAAACTGCACAACTAGAGACTCCGCAACTAGAAACTGCACAACTAGAGACTCCGCAACTCCACAACTAGAAACTCTACAACTGGAAACTCCACAACTAGATACTCCGCAACTGGAAACTCCACAACTAGAGACTCAACAACTTGAAACTCCACAACTTTAAACTCCACAACTTGAGACTCCACAACTAGAAACTCCACAACTCAAAACTCCACAACTGGAAACTCCACAATTAGAAACTCCACAACCAGAAACTCCACAACTAGAAACTCCACAACTAAAAACTCCACAACTAGATACTCCGCAACTAGAAACTCCACAACCAGAGACTCTGCAACTAGAAACTCCGCAACTAGACACTCCGCAGCTAGAAACTCCACAACTCAAAACTCCACAACTAGAAACTCCAAAACTCGAAACTCCACAACTAGAAACTCCACAACTGGAAACTCCACAACTAGACAGTCCACAACTAAAAACTCTTCAACTAGAAACTCCTAAACTAGAGACTCAACAACTAGAGAATCTACAACTAGAGACTTCAAACTAGAAACTCAACAACTAGAAACTTCAAAACTCGAAACTCTACTAGAATCTACACAACTGGAAACTCCACAACTAGACACTCCACAACTAGAAACTCCTCAACTAGAGACTGCAACTATGGAACTCCGCAACTAAAAACTCCGCAACAAGAAATTCCACAGCTAGAAACACCACAACTAGACACTCCGCAACTAGAAACTCCACAACTTGAGACGCCGCAACTAGAAACTCCACAACTTGAAACTTCACAACTAGAAACTCCACAACTAGAAACTCTACAACTAGAGACTCCTCAACTAGAGAATTCGCAACTAGAAACTCCAAAACTAGAGACTCTGCAACTAGAAACTCCGCAGATAGAACCTCCACAACTAGAAACTCCACAACTAGAAACTCCACAACTAGAAACTCCACAACTCAAAACTCCACAACTTGAAACTCAACAACTAGAGACTCCAAAACTACAAACTCCACAACTAGAAACTCCACAACTAGAAACTCCAAACTGGAAACTCCAAAACTTGAGACTCCGCAACTTGAAACTCCGCAACTAGAAACTCCGCAACTAGAAACTCCGCAACTTGAAACTCCACAACTAGATACTCCACAACTGGAAACTCCACAACTAGATACTTCACAACTGGAAACTCCACAACTAGATACTCCACAACTGGAAACTTCACAACCAGAAACTCCACAACTAGAGACTCCAAAACTCGAAACTCCACAACTAGAAACTCCACAACTAGAAAATCCACAACCAGAGACTCTGCAATTCCACAACTAGAAACTCCACAACTGGAAACTCCACAACTAGATACTCCACAACTTGAAACTTCACAACTAGAAACTCCACAACTAGAAACTCTGCAACTAGAGACTCCAGAACTAGAACCTCCACAACTACAAACTCTACAAATAGAGACTCTGCTACAAGAAATTTCATGTCTAGAAAGTCCACAACCAGAAACTCTACAACTGGAAACTCCACAACTAGAAACTCCACAACTAGAAACTCCACAACTAGAGATTCCGCAACTAGAAACTCCACAACCAGAGACTCTGCAACTAGAAACTCCGCAGCTAGAAACTCCACAAATAGAAACTCCGCAACTTGAAACTCCACAACTAGATACTCCACAACTGGAAACTCCACAACTAGATACTTCACAACTGGAAACTCCACAACTTGAAACCTCACAACCTTAAGTTACGCAACTAGAAAATCCACAGCTAGAGATTCCGCAACTAGAAACTCCATAACTAGAAACTCCACAACTAGAAACTCCACAACTAGAAACTCCGCAACTAGAGACTCCACAACTAGAATCTCCACAACTAGAAACTCCAAAACTAGAAACTCCACAACTAGAAACTTCACAACTAGAAACTCCGCAACTAGAGGCTCCACCACTAGAAACTCCACAACTAAAAACTCCGCAACCAGAAACTCCACAACTAGAAACTCCACAACTAGAAACTCCGCAACTAGAGACTCACCAACTACAAACTCCACAAATACAGACTCGGCAACTAGAAATTCCATATCTAGAAAATCCACAACTAAAAACTGCAAAACTAGAGACTTCTCAACTAGAAACTCAACAACTAGAAACTCCACAACTAAAAACTCCACAACTGAAAGCTCCACAACTTGAGACTCCGCAACTTGAAACTTCACACCTAGAAACTCCGCTATTAAAAACTCCGCAACTAGAAACTCCGCAACTAGAAATTCCACAACTTAAAACTCCACAACTAGATACTCCACAACTGGAAACTTTACAACTAGATACTTCACAACTAGAAACCCCACAACTAGATACTCCACAACTGGAAACTCCACAACTAGAAACTCCACAACTAGAAACTCCACAACTAGAAACTCCACAACCAGAAACTCCACAACCAGAAACTCCACAACTAGAAACTTCACAACTAGAGACTCCGCAACTAGAGACTCCACAACTAGAAACTCCACAACTATAAACTCCACAACCAGAGACTCTGCAATTCCACAACTAGAAACTCCACAACTGCAAACTCCACAAATAGATACTCCGCAACTAGAAACTCCACAACTAGAGACTCCACAATTTGAAACTCCACAACTAGATACTCCACAACTAGAAACTCTGCAACTAGAGACTCCACAACTAGAAACTCCACAACTACGAACTCTACAAGTAAAGACTCGGCTACAAGAAATTTCATGTCTAGAAAGTCCACAACTAAAAACTCCACAACTGGAAACTCCACAACTAGAAACTCCACAACTAGAAACTCCACAACTGGAAACTCCACAACTAGACACTCCACAACTAGAAACTCCAAAACCAGAAACTCCACAACTAGAAACTCCACAACTAGAAGCTTCACAACTAGAGACTCTGCAACTAAAGACTCCACAACTAGAAACTCCACAACTAGAAACTCCACAACCAGAGACTCTGCAATTCCACAACTAGAAACTCCACAACTAAATTTTCTGCAACTAGAAACTCCGCAACTAGAAACTCCACAACCAGAGACTCTGCAACTAGAAACTCCGCAACTAGAAACTACGCAGCTAGAAACTACACAACTAGAGACTCCACAACTAGAAACTTCACAACTAGAAACTCCGCAACTAGAGACTCCACCACTAGAAACTCCACAACTAGAAACTCCACAACCAGAAACTCCACAACTAGAAACTCCACAACTAAAAACTCCGCAACTAGAGACTCACCAACTAGAAACTCCACAACTGGAAACTCCACAACTACAAACTCCACAAATAAAGACTCGGCAACTAGAAATTCCATATCTAGAAACTCCACAACTAAACACTCCACAACTGGAAACTCCACAACTTGAGACTCCGCAACTTGAAACTTCACAACTGGAAACTCAACAACTAGATACTCCACAACTGGAAACTCCACAACTAGAAACTCCACAACTAGACGCCAACCCTTGAAACTCCACAACTAGAGACTCCACAACTAGAAACTGCACAACTAGAGACTCCGCAATTCCACAACTAGAAACTCCACAACTGGAAACTCCACAACTAGATACTCCGCAACTGGAAACTCCACAACTAGAGACTCAACAACTTGAAACTCCACAACTTTAAACTCCACAACTTGAGACTCCACAACTAGAAACTCCACCACTCAAAACTCCACAACTGGAAACTCCACAATTAGAAACTCCACAACCAGAAACTCCACAACTAGAAACTCCACAACTAAAAACTCCACAACTGGAAACTCCACAACTAGACACTCCACAACTAGAAACTCCACAACTAGAGACTCCGCAACTAGAAACTCCACAACCAGAGACTCTGCAACTAGAAACTCCGCAACTAGAAACTGCGCAGCTAGAAACTCCACAACTCAAAACTCCGCAACTAGAAACTCCAAAACTCGAAACTCCACAACTAGAAACTCCACAACTGGAAACTCCACAACTAGACAGTCCACAACTAAAAACTCTTCAACTAGAAACTCCTAAACTAGAGACTCCACAACAAGAGAATCTACAACTAGAGACTTCAAACTAGAAACTCAACAACTAGAAACTTCAAAACTCGAAACTCTACTAGAATCTACACAACTATACACTCCACAACTAGACACTCCACAACTAGAAACTCCGCAACTAGAGACTGCAACTATAGAACTCCGCAACTAAAAACTCCGCAACAAGAAATTCCACAGCTAGAAACAGCACAACTAGACACTCCGCAACTAGAAACTCCACAACTTGAGACGCCGCAACTAGAAACTCTACAACTTGAAACTTCACAACTAGAAACTCCACAACTAGAAACTCTACAACTAGAGACTCCTCAACTAGAGAATTCGCAACTAGAAACTCCAAAACTAGAGACTCTGCAACTAGAAACTCCGCAGCTAGAACCTCCACAACTAGAAACTCCACAACTAGAAACTCCACAACTAGAAACTCCACAACTCGAAACTCCACAACTCAACACTCCACAACTTGAAACTCAACAACTAGAGACTCAACAACTACAAACTCCACAACTAGAAACTCCACAACTAGAAACTCCACAACTGGAAACTCCAAAACTTGAGACTCCGCAACTTGAAACTCCACAACTAGAAACTCCACTATTAAAAACTCCGCAACTAGAAACTCCGCAACTAGAAACTCCGCAACTTGAAACTCCACAACTAGATACTCCACAACTGGAAACTCCACAACTAGATACTTCCCAACTGGAAACTCCACAACTAGATACTCCACAACTGAAAACTCCACAACCAGAAACTCCACAACTAGAGACTCTAATGAGGGTGGCGATTTGGGCTTGTTGGTATGGTTGCATGATGATGCATGACTCTAAAACTCGAAACTCCACAACTAGAAACTCCACAACTAGAAAATCCACAACCAGAGACTCTGCAATTCCACAACTAGAAACTCCACAACTGGAAACTCCACAACTAGATACTCCGCAACTAGAAACTCCTTAACTAGAGACTCCACAACTTGAAACTCCACAACTAGAAACTCCACAACTAGAAACTCTGCAACTAGAGACTCCAGAACTAGAACCTCCACAACTACAAACTCTACAAATAGAGACTCTGCTACAAGAAATTTCATGTCTAGAAAGTCCACAACCAGAAACTCTACAACTGGAAACTCCACAACTAGAAACTCCACAACTAGAAACTCCACAACTAGAGATTCCGCAACTAGAAACTCCACAACCAGAGACTCTGCAACTAGAAACTCCGAAGCTAGAAACTCCACAAATAGAAACTCCGCCACTTGAAACTCCACAACTAGATACTCCACAACTGGAAACTCCACAACTAGATACTTCACAACTGGAAACTCCACAACTAGATACTCCACAACTGGAAACTCCACAACCAGAAACTCCACAACTAGAGACTCCAAAACTCGAAACTCCACAACTAGAAACTCCACAACTAATAACTCAACAAGTAGAAACTCCACAGCATGAGACTCCGCAACTTGAAACTCCACAACTAGAAACTCCGCAACTAGAAACTCTACAACTAGGAACTCCGCAACTAGAAACTCCACAACAAGAAACTACACAACTCGAAACTCCACTACTAGATACTCCACAACTGGATACTCGACAACTAGAAACAAAACATCTAGAGACTCCACAACTGGAAACTCGAACACTAGAGACTCTGCAACTAGAAACTTCACAACTAGAGACTCCGCAACTCCACAACTAGATACTCCACAACTAGAAAATCCACAACTTGAAACTCCACAACTATAGACTCAACAACTTGAAACTCCACAAGTTTAAACTCCACAACTTAAGACTCCACAACTAGAAACTTCACAACTGGAAACTCCACAACTAGAAACTCCGCAACTTGAAACTCCGCAATAGGAGACTCTACAACTAGAATCTCCACAACTAGAAACTCCAAAACTAGAAACTCCACAACTAGAAACTTCACAACTAGAAACTCTGCAACTAGAGACTCCACCACTAGAAACTCCACAACTAAAAACTCCGCAACCAGAAACTCCACAACTAGAAACTCCACAACTAGAAACTCCGCAACTAGAGACTCACCAACTACAAACTAAGGCTCGGCAACTAGAAATTCCATATCTAGAAACTCCACAACTAAAAACTGCAAAACTAGAGACTTCTCAACTAGAATCTCAACAACTAGAAACTCCACAACTAAAAACTCCACAACTGAAAACTCCACAACTTGAGACTCCGCAACTTGAAACTTCACACCTAGAAACTCCGCTATTAAAAACTGCGCAACTAGAAACTCCGCAACTAGAAATTCCACAACTTAAAACTCCACAACTAGATACTCCACAACTGGAAACTTTACAACTAGATACTTCACAACTGGAAACCCCACAACTACATACTCCACAACTGGAAACTCCACAACTAGAAACTCCACAAATAGAAACTCCACAACCAGAAACTCCACAACCAGAAACTCCACAACTAGAAACTTCACAACTAGAGACTCCGCAACTAGAGACTCCACAACTAGAAACTCCACAACTATAAACTCCACAACCAGATTCTCTGCATTTCCACAACTAGAAACTCCACAACTGCAAACTCCACAGATAGATACTCCGCAACTAGAAACTCCACAACTAGAGACTCCACAACTTGAAACTCCACAACTAGAAACTCCACAACTAGAAACTCTGCCACTAGAGACTCCACAACTAGAAACTCCACAACTACGCACTCTACAAGTAAAGACTCGGCTACAAGAAATTTCATGTCTAGAAAGTCCACAACTAAAAACTCCACAACTGGAAACTCCACAACTAGAAACTCCACATCTAGAAACTCCAAAACTAGAAGCTTCACAACTAGAGACTCTGCAACTAAAGACTCCACAACTAGAAACTCCACAACTAGAAACTCCACAACCAGAGACTCTGCAATTCCACAACTAGAAACTCCACAACTAAATTTTCTGCAACTAGAAACTCCGCAACTAGAAACTCCACAACCAGAGACTCTGCAACTAGAAACTCCGCAACTAGAAACTACGCAGCTAGAAACTACACAACTAGAGACTCCACAACTAGAAACTTCACAACTAGAAACTCCGCAACTAGAGACTCCACCACTAGAAACTCCACAACTAGAAACTCCACAAATAGAAACTCCACAACTAGAAACTCCACAACTAAAAACTCCGCAACTAGAGACTCACCAACTAGAAACTCCACAAGTGGAAACTCCACAACTACAAACTCCACAAATAAAGACTCGGCAACTAGAAATTCCATATCTAGAAACTCCACAACTAAAAACTGCAAAACTAGAGACTTCTCAACTAGAAACTCAACAACTAGAAACTCCACAACTAAAAACTCCGCAACTGGAAACTCCACAACTTGAGACTCCGCAACTTGAAACTTCACAACAGGAAACTCAACAACTATATACTCCACAACTGGAAACTCTACAACTAGAAACTCCACAACTAGACGCCACAACTTGAAACTCCACAACTAGAGACTCCGCAACTAGAAACTGCACAACTAGAGACTCCGCAACTCCACAACTAGAAACTCTACAACTGGAAACTCCACAACTAGATACTCCGCAACTGGAAACTCCACAACTAGAGACTCAACAACTTGAAACTCCAAAACTTTAAACTCCACAACTTGAGACTCCACAACTACAAACTCCACAACTCAAAACTCCACAACTGGAAACTCCACAATTAGAAACTCCACAACCAGAAACTCCACAACTAGAAACTCCACAACTAAAAACTCCACAACTAGATACTCCGCAACTAGAAACTCCACAACCAGAGACTCTGCAACTAGAAACTCCGCAACTAGAAACTCCGCAGCTAGAAACTCCACAACTCAAAACTCCACAACTAGAAACTCCAAAACTCGAAACTCCACAACTAGAAACTCCACAACTGGAAACTCCACAACTAGGCAGTCCACAACTAAAAACTCTTCAACTAGAAACTCCTAAACTAGAGACTCCAAAACTCGAAACTACACAACTAGAAACTCCACAACTAGAAAATCCACAACCAGAGACTCTGCAATTCCACAACTAGAAACTCCACAACTGGAAACTCCACAACTAGATACTCCACAACTTGAAACTTCACAACTAGAAACTCCACAACTAGAAACTCTGCAACTAGAGACTCCAGAACTAAAACCTCCACAACTACAAACTCTACAAATAGAGACTCTGCTACAAGAAATTTCATGTCTAGAAAGTCCACCACCAGAAACTCTACAACTGGAAACTCCACAACTAGAAACTCCACAACTAGAAACTCCACAACTAGAGATTCCGCAACTAGAAACTCCACAACCAGAGACTCTGCAACTAGAAACTCCGCAGCTAGAAACTCCACAAATAGAAACTCCGCAACTTGAAACTCCACAACTAGATACTCCACAACTGAAAACTCCACAACTAGATACTTCACAACTGGAAACTCCACAACTAGATACTCCACAACTGGAAACTCCACAACCAGAAACTCCACAACTGGAGACTCCAAAACTCGAAACTCCACAACTAGAAACTCCACAACTAGAAAATCCACAACCAGAGACTCTGCAATTCCACAACTAGAAACTCCACAACTGGAAACTCCACAACTAGATACTCCGCAACCAGAAACTCCACAACTAGAGACTCCACAACTTGAAACTCCACAACTAGAAACTCCACAACTTGAAACCTCACAACCTTAAGTAACGCAACTAGAAAATCCACAGCTAGAGATTCTGTAACTAGAAACTACACAACTAGAAACTCCACAACTCAAAACTCCACAACTAGAAACTCCAAAACTCGAAACTCCACAACTCAAAACTCCACAACTGGAAACTCCACAACTAGACACTCCACAACTAAAACTCTTCAACTAGAAACTCCTAAACTAGAGACTCCACAACTAGAAACTCCACAACCAGAAACTCCACAACTAAAAACTCCACAACTAAAAACTCCACAACTTGAGACTCCACAACTAGAAACTCCACAACTCAAAACTCCACAACTGGAAACTCCACAATTAGAAACTCCACAACCAGAAACTCCACAACTAGAAACTCCACAACTAAAAACTCCACAACTGGAAACTCCACAACTAGACACTCCACAACTAGAAACTCTACAACTAGAGACTCCGCAACTAGAAACTCCACAACCAGAGACTCTGCAACTAGAAACTCCGCAACTAGAAACTCCGCAGCTAGAAACTCCACAACTCAAAACTCCACAACTAGAAACTCCAAAACTCGAAACTCCACAACTAGAAACTCCACAACTGGAAACTCCACAACTAGACAGTCCACAACTAAAAACTCTTCAACTAGAAACTCCTAAACTAGAGACTCCACAACTAGAGAATCTACAACTAGAGACTTCAAACTAGAAACTCAACAACTAGAAACTTCAAAACTCGAAACTCTACTAGAATCTACACAACTGGAAACTCCACAACTAGACACTCGACAACTAGAAACTCCGCAACTAGAAACTGCAACTATGGAACTCCGCAACTAAAAACTCCGCAACAAGAAATTCCACAGCTAGAAACACCACAACTAGACACTCCGCAACTAGAAACTCCACAACTTGAGACGCCGCAACTAGAAACTCCACAACTTGAAACTTCACAACTAGAAACTCCACAACTATAATCTCTACAACTAGAGACTCCTCAACTAGAGAATTCGCAACTAGAAACTCCAAAACTAGAGACTCTGCAACTAGAAACTCCGCAGCTAGAACCTCCACAACTAGAAACTCCACAACTAGAAACTCCACAACTAGAAACTCCACAACTCGAAACTCCACAACTCAAAACTCCACAACTTGAAACTCAACAACTAGAGACTCCACAACTACAAACTCCACAACTAGAAACTCCACAACTAGAAATTCCACAACAAGAAACTCCACAACTGGAAACTCCAAATTTTGAGACTCCGCCACTTGAAACTCCACAACTAGAAACTCCGCTATTAAAACTCCGCAACTAGAAACTCCGCAACTAGAAACTCCGCAACTTGAAACTCCACAACTTGATACTCCACAACTGGAAACTCCACAACTAGATACTTCACAACTGGAAACTCCACAACTAGATACTCCACAACTGGAAACTCCACAACCAGAAAGTCCACAACTAGAGACTCCAAAACTCGAAACTCCACAACTAGAAACTCCACAACTAGAAAATCCACAACCAGAGACTCTGCAATTCCACAACTAGAAACTCCACAACTGGAAACTCCACAACTAGATACTCCGCAACTAGAAACTCCACAACTAGAGACTCCACAACTTGAAACTCCACAACTAGAAACTCCACAACTAGAAACTCTGCATTAGAGACTCCACAACTAGAACCTCCACAACTACAAACTCTACAAATAGAGACTCTGCTACAAGAAATTTCATGTCTAGAAAGTCCACAACCAGAAACTCTACAACTGGAAACTCCACAACTAGAAACTCCACAACTAGAAACTCCACAACTAGAGATACCGCAACTAGAAACTCCACAACCAGAGACTCTGCATATAGAAACTCCGCAGCTAGAAACTCCACAAATAGAAACTCCGCAACTTGAAACTCCACAACTAGATACTCCACAACTGGAAACTCCACAACTAGATACTCCACAACTGGAAACTCCACAACCAGAAACTCCACAACTAGAGACTCCCAAACTCGAAACTCCACAACTACAAACTCCACAACTAGATACTCCACAACTGGAAACTCCACAACCAGAAACTCCACAACTAGAGACTCCAAAACTCGAAACTCCACAACTAGAAACTCCACAACTAAAAAGTCCACAACCAGAGACTCTGCAATTCCACAACTAGAAACTCCACAACTGGAAACTCCACAACTAGACACTCCACAACTAGAAACTCCAGAACCAGAAACTCCAAAACTCGAAACTCCACAACTCGAAACTCCACAACTCGAAACTCCACAACTGGAAACTCCACAACTAGACACTCCACAACTAAAAACTCTTCAACTAGAAGCTCTTAAACTAGAGACTCCACAACTAGAAACTCCACAACCAGAAACTCCACAACTAGAAACTCCACAACTAAAAACTCCGCAACTAGAGACTCACCAACTAGAAACTCCACAACTAGAAACTCCACAACTACAAACTCCACAAATACAGACTCGTCAACTAGAAATTCCATATCTAGAAACTCCACAACTAAAAACTGCAAAACTAGAGACTTCTCAACTAGAAACTCAACAACTAGAAACTCCACAACTAAAAACTCCACAACTGGAAACTCCACAACTTGAGACTCCGCAACATGAAACTTCACAACTGGAAACTCCACAACTAGATACTCCACAACTGGAAACTCCACAACTAGAAACTCCACAACTAGACGCCACAACTTGAAACTCCACAACTAGAGACTCCGGAACTAGAAACTCCACAACTAGAGACTTCGCAACTCCACAACTAGAAACTCCACAACTGGAAACTCCACAACTAGATACTCCGCAACTGGAAACTCCACAACTAGATACTCCACAACTTCAAACTCCACAACTTTAAACTCCACAACTTGAGACTCCACAACTAGAAACTCCACAACTAGAGACTCCACAATTTGAAACTCCACAACTAGAAACTCCACAACTAGAAACTCTGCAACTAGAGACTCCACAACTAGAAACTCCACAACTACGAACTCTACAAGTAAAGACTCGGCTACAAGAAATTTCATGTCTAGAAAGTCCACAACTAAAAACTCCACAACTGGAAACTCCACAACTAGAAACTCCACAACTAGAAACTCCACAACTGGAAACTCCACAACTAGACACTCCACAACTAGAAACTCCAAAACCAGAAACTCCACAACTAGAAACTCCACAACTAGAAGCTTCACAACTAGAGACTCTGCAACTAAAGACTCCACAACTAGAAACTCCACAACTAGAAACTCCACAACCAGAGACTCTGCAATTCCACAACTAGAAACTCCACAACTAAATTTTCTGCAACTAGAAACTCCGCAACTAGAAACTCCACAACCAGAGACTCTGCAACTAGAAACTCCGCAACTAGAAACTACACAACTAGAGACTCCACAACTAGAAACTTCACAACTAGAAACTCCGCAACTAGAGACTCCACCACTAGAAACTCCACAACTAGAAACTCCACAACCAGAAACTCCACAACTAGAAACTCCACAACTAAAAACTCCGCAACTAGAGACTCACCAACTAGAAACTCCACAACTGGAAACTCCACAACTACAAACTCCACAAATAAAGACTCGGCAACTAGAAATTCCATATCTAGAAACTCCACAACTAAAAACTGCAAAACTAGAGTCTTCTCAACTAGAAACTCAACAACTAGAAACTCCACAACTAAAAACTCCGCAACTGGAAACTCCACAACTTGAGACTCCGCAACTTGAAACTTCACAACAGGAAACTCAACAACTATATACTCCACAACTGGAAACTCCACAACTAGAAACTCCACAACTAGACGCCACAACTTGAAACTCCACAACTAGAGACTCCGCAACTAGAAACTGCACAACTAGAGACTCCGCAACTCCACAACTAGAAACTCTACAACTGGAAACTCCACAACTAGATACTCCGCAACTGGAAACTCCACAACTAGAGACTCAACAACTTGAAACTCCACAACTTTAAACTCCACAACTTGAGACTCCACAACTAGAAACTCCACAACTCAAAACTCCACAACTGGAAACTCCACAATTAGAAACTCCACAACCAGAAACTCCACAACTAGAAACTCCACAACTAAAAACTCCACAACTAGATACTCCGCAACTAGAAACTCCACAACCAGAGACTCTGCAACTAGAAACTCCGCAACTAGAAACTCCGCAGCTAGAAACTCCACAACTCAAAACTCCACAACTAGAAACTCCAAAACTCGAAACTCCACAACTAGAAACTCCACAACTGGAAACTCCACAACTAGGCAGTCCACAACTAAAAACTCTTCAACTAGAAACTCCTAAACTAGAGACTCAACAACTAGAGAATCTACAACTAGAGACTTCAAACTAGAAACTCAACAACTAGAAACTTCAAAACTCGAAACTCTACTAGAATCTACACAACTGGAAACTCCACAACTAGACACTCCACAACTAGAAACTCCTCAACTAGAGACTGCAACTATGGAACTCCGCAACTAAAAACTCCGCAACAAGAAATTCCACAGCTAGAAACACCACAACTAGACACTCCGCAACTAGAAACTCCACAACTTGAGACGCCGCAACTAGAAACTCCACAACTTGAAACTTCACAACTAGAAACTCCACAACTAGAAACTCTACAACTAGAGACTCCTCAACTAGAGAATTCGCAACTAGAAACTCCAAAACTAGAGACTCTGCAACTAGAAACTCCGCAGCTAGAACCTCCACAACTAGAAACTCCACAACTAGAAACTCCACAACTAGAAACTCCACAACTAGAAACTCCACAACTCAAAACTCCACAACTTGAAACTCAACAACTAGAGACTCCAAAACTACAAACTCCACAACTAGAAACTCCACAACTAGAAACTCCAAACTGGAAACTCCAAAACTTGAGACTCCGCAACTTGAAACTCCACGACTAGAAACTCCGCTATTAAAAACTCCGCAACTAGAAACTCCGCAACTAGAAACTCCGCAACTTGAAACTCCACAACTAGATACTCCACAACTGGAAACTCCACAACTAGATACTTCACAACTGGAAACTCCACAACTAGATACTCCACAACTGGAAACTTCACAACCAGAAACTCCACAACTAGAGACTCCAAAACTCGAAACTCCACAACTAGAAACTCCACAACTAGAAAATCCACAACCAGAGACTCTGCAATTCCACAACTAGAAACTCCACAACTGGAAACTCCACAACTAGATACTCCACAACTTGAAACTTCACAACTAGAAACTCCACAACTAGAAACTCTGCAACTAGAGACTCCAGAACTAAAACCTCCACAACTACAAACTCTACAAATAGAGACTCTGCTACAAGAAATTTCATGTCTAGAAAGTCCACAACCAGAAACTCTACAACTGGAAACTCCACAACTAGAAACTCCACAACTAGAAACTCCACAACTAGAGATTCCGCAACTAGAAACTCCACAACCAGAGACTCTGCAACTAGAAACTCCGCAGCTTGAAACTCCACAAATAGAAACTCCGCAACTTGAAACTCCACAACTAGATACTCCACAACTGGAAACTCCACAACTAGATACTCCGCAACTAGAAACTCCACAACTAGAGACTCCACAACTTGAAACTCCACAACTAGAAACTCCACAACTAGAAACTCTGCAACTAGAGACTCCAGAACTAGAACCTCCACAACTACAAACTCTACAAATAGAGACTCTGCTACAAGAAATTTCATGTCTAGAAAGTCCACAACCAGAAACTCTACAACTGGAAACTCCACAACTAGAAACTCCACAACTAGAAACTCCACAACTAGAGATTCCGCAACTAGAAACTCCACAACCAGAGACTCTGCAACTAGAAACTCCGAAGCTAGAAATTCCACAAATAGAAACTCCGCAACTTGAAACTCCACAACTAGATACTCCACAACTGGAAACTCCACAACTAGATACTTCACAACTGGAAACTCCACAACTAGATACTCCACAACTGTAAACTCCACAACCAGAAACTCCACAACTAGAGACTCCAAAACTCGAAACTCCACAACTAGAAACTCCACAACTAATAACTCAACAAGTAGAAACTCCACAGCATGAGACTCCGCAACTTGAAACTCCACAACTAGAAACTCCGCAACTAGAAACTCTACAACTAGGAACTCCGCAACTAGAAACTCCACAACAAGAAACTACACAACTCGAAACTCCACTACTAGATACTCCACAACTGGATACTCGACAACTAGAAACAAAACATCTAGAGACTCCACAACTGGAAACTCGAACACTAGAGACTCTGCAACTAGAAACTTCACAACTAGAGACTCCGCAACTCCACAACTAGATACTCCACAACTAGAAAATCCACAACTTGAAACTCCACAACTATAGACTCAACAACTTGAAACTCCACAAGTTTAAACTCCACAACTTAAGACTCCACAACTAGAAACTTCACAACTGGAAACTCCACAACTAGAAACTCCGCAACTTGAAACTCCGCAATAGGAGACTCTACAACTAGAATCTCCACAACTAGAAACTCCAAAACTAGAAACTCCACAACTAGAAACTTCACAACTAGAAACTCTGCAACTAGAGACTCCACCACTAGAAACTCCACAACTAAAAACTCCGCAACCAGAAACTCCACAACTAGAAACTCCACAACTAGAAACTCCGCAACTAGAGACTCACCAACTACAAACTAAGACTCGGCAACTAGAAATTCCATATCTAGAAACTCCACAACTAAAAACTGCAAAACTAGAGACTTCTCAACTAGAAACTCAACAACTAGAAACTCCACAACTAAAAACTCCACAACTGAAAACTCCACAACTTGAGACTCCGCAACTTGAAACTTCACACCTAGAAACTCCGCTATTAAAAACTCCGCAACTAGAAACTCCGCAACTAGAAATTCCACAACTTAAAACTCCACAACTAGATACTCCACAACTGGAAACTTTACAACTAGATACTTCACAACTGGAAACCCCACAACTAGATACTCCACAACTGGAAACTCCACAACTAGAAACTCCACAAATAGAAACTCCACAACCAGAAACTCCACAACCAGAAACTCCACAACTAGAAACTTCACAACTAGAGACTCCGCAACTAGAGACTCCACAACTAGAAACTCCACAACTATAAACTCCACAACCAGATTCTCTGCATTTCCACAACTAGAAACTCCACAACTGCAAACTCCACAGATAGATACTCCGCAACTAGAAACTCCACAACTAGAGACTCCACAACTTGAAACTCCACAACTAGAAACTCCACAACTAGAAACTCTGCCACTAGAGACTCCACAACTAGAAACTCCACAACTACGCACTCTACAAGTAAAGACTCGGCTACAAGAAATTTCATGTCTAGAAAGTCCACAACTAAAAACTCCACAACTGGAAACTCCACAACTAGAAACTCCACATCTAGAAACTCCAAAACTAGAAGCTTCACAACTAGAGACTCTGAAACTAAAGACTCCACAACTAGAAACTCCACAACTAGAAACTCCACAACCAGAGACTCTGCAATTCCACAACTAGAAACTCCACAACTAAATTTTCTGCAACTAGAAACTCCGCAACTAGAAACTCCACAACCAGAGACTCTGCAACTAGAAACTCCGCAACTAGAAACTACGCAGCTAGAAACTACACAACTAGAGACTCCACAACTAGAAACTTCACAACTAGAAACTCCGCAACTAGAGACTCCACCACTAGAAACTCCACAACTAGAAACTCCACAACCAGAAACTCCACAACTAGAAACTCCACAACTAAAAACTCCGCAACTAGAGACTCACCAACTAGAAACTCCACAAGTGGAAACTCCACAACTACAAACTCCACAAATAAAGACTCGGCAACTAGAAATTCCATATCTAGAAACTCCACAACTAAAAACTGCAAAACTAGAGACTTCTCAACTAGAAACTCAACAACTAGAAACTCCACAACTAAAAACTCCGCAACTGGAAACTCCACAACTTGAGACTCCGCAACTTGAAACTTCACAACAGGAAACTCAACAACTATATACTCCACAACTGGAAACTCCACAACTAGAAACTCCACAACTAGACGCCACAACTTGAAACTCCACAACTAGAGACTCCGCAACTAGAAACTGCACAACTAGAGACTCCGCAACTCCACAACTAGAAACTCTACAACTGGAAACTCCACAACTAGACACTCCGCAACTGGAAACTCCACAACTAGAGACTCAACAACTTGAAACTCCACAACTTTAAACTCCACAACTTGAGACTCCACAACTAGAAACTCCACAACTCAAAACTCCACAACTGGAAACTCCACAATTAGAAACTCCACAACCAGAAACTCCACAACTAGAAACTCCACAACTAAAAACTCCACAACTAGATACTCCGCAACTAGAAACTCCACAACCAGAGACTCTGCAACTAGAAACTCCGCAACTAGAAACTCCGCAGCTAGAAACTCCACAACTCAAAACTCCACAACTAGAAACTCCAAAACTCGAAACTCCACAACTAGAAACTCCACAACTGGAAACTCCACAACTAGATACTCCACAACTGGAAACTTCACAACCAGAAACTCCACAACTAGAGACTCCAAAACTCGAAACTACACAACTAGAAACTCCACAACTAGAAAATCCACAACCAGAGACTCTGCAATTCCACAACTAGAAACTCCACAACTGGAAACTCCACAACTAGATACTCCACAACTTGAAACTTCACAACTAGAAACTCCACAACTAGAAACTCTGCAACTAGAGACTCCAGAACTAAAACCTCCACAACTACAAACTCTACAAATAGAGACTCTGCTACAAGAAATTTCATGTCTAGAAAGTCCACCACCAGAAACTCTACAACTGGAAACTCCACAACTAGAAACTCCACAACTAGAAACTCCACAACTAGAGATTCCGCAACTAGAAACTCCACAACCAGAGACTCTGCAACTAGAAACTCCGCAGCTAGAAACTCCACAAATAGAAACTCCGCAACTTGAAACTCCACAACTAGATACTCCACAACTGGAAACTCCACAACTAGATACTTCACAACTGGAAACTCCACAACTAGATACTCCACAACTGGAAACTCCACAACCAGAAACTCCACAACTGGAGACTCCAAAACTCGAAACTCCACAACTAGAAACTCCACAACTAGAAAATCCACAACCAGAGACTCTGCAATTCCACAACTAGAAACTCCACAACTGGAAACTCCACAACTAGATACTCCGCAACCAGAAACTCCACAACTAGAGACTCCACAACTTGAAACTCCACAACTAGAAACTCCACAACTTGAAACCTCACAACCTTAAGTAACGCAACTAGAAAATCCACAGCTAGAGATTCTGTAACTAGAAACTACACAACTAGAAACTCCACAACTCAAAACTCCACAACTAGAAACTCCAAAACTCGAAACTCCACAACTCAAAACTCCACAACTGGAAACTCCACAACTAGACACTCCACAACTAAAACTCTTCAACTAGAAACTCCTAAACTAGAGACTCCACAACTAGAAACTCCACAACCAGAAACTCCACAACTAAAAACTCCACAACTAAAAACTCCACAACTTGAGACTCCACAACTAGAAACTCCACAACTCAAAACTCCACAACTGGAAACTCCACAATTAGAAACTCCACAACCAGAAACTCCACAACTAGAAACTCCACAACTAAAAACTCCACAACTGGAAACTCCACAACTAGACACTCCACAACTAGAAACTCTACAACTAGAGACTCCGCAACTAGAAACTCCACAATCAGAGACTCTGCAACTAGAAACTCCGCAACTAGAAACTCCGCAGCTAGAAACTCCACAACTCAAAACTCCACAACTAGAAACTCCAAAACTCGAAACTCCACAACTAGAAACTCCACAACTGGAAACTCCACAACTAGACAGTCCACAACTAAAAACTCTTCAACTAGAAACTCCTAAACTAGAGACTCCACAACTAGAGAATCTACAACTAGAGACTTCAAACTAGAAACTCAACAACTAGAAACTTCAAAACTCGAAACTCTACTAGAATCTACACAACTGGAAACTCCACAACTAGACACTCGACAACTAGAAACTCCGCAACTAGAAACTGCAACTATGGAACTCCGCAACTAAAAACTCCGCAACAAGAAATTCCACAGCTAGAAACACCACAACTAGACACTCCGCAACTAGAAACTCCACAACTTGAGACGCCGCAACTAGAAACTCCACAACTTGAAACTTCACAACTAGAAACTCCACAACTATAATCTCTACAACTAGAGACTCCTCAACTAGAGAATTCGCAACTAGAAACTCCAAAACTAGAGACTCTGCAACTAGAAACTCCGCAGCTAGAACCTCCACAACTAGAAACTCCACAACTAGAAACTCCACAACTAGAAACTCCACAACTCGAAACTCCACAACTCAAAACTCCACAACTTGAAACTCAACAACTAGAGACTCCACAACTACAAACTCCACAACTAGAAACTCCACAACTAGAAATTCCACAACAAGAAACTCCACAACTGGAAACTCCAAATTTTGAGACTCCGCCACTTGAAACTCCACAACTAGAAACTCCGCTATTAAAACTCCGCAACTAGAAACTCCGCAACTAGAAACTCCGCAACTTGAAACTCCACAACTTGATACTCCACAACTGGAAACTCCACAACTAGATACTTCACAACTGGAAACTCCACAACTAGATACTCCACAACTGGAAACTCCACAACCAGAAAGTCCACAACTAGAGACTCCAAAACTCGAAACTCCACAACTAGAAACTCCACAACTAGAAAATCCACAACCAGAGACTCTGCAATTCCACAACTAGAAACTCCACAACTGGAAACTCCACAACTAGATACTCCGCAACTAGAAACTCCACAACTAGAGACTCCACAACTTGAAACTCCACAACTAGAAACTCCACAACTAGAAACTCTGCATTAGAGACTCCACAACTAAAACCTCCACAACTACAAACTCTACAAATAGAGACTCTGCTACAAGAAATTTCATGTCTAGAAAGTCCACAACCAGAAACTCTACAACTGGAAACTCCACAACTAGAAACTCCACAACTAGAAACTCCACAACTAGAGATACCGCAACTAGAAACTCCACAACCAGAGACTCTGCATATAGAAACTCCGCAGCTAGAAACTCCACAAATAGAAACTCCGCAACTTGAAACTCCACAACTAGATACTCCACAACTGGAAACTCCACAACTAGATACTCCACAACTGGAAACTCCACAACCAGAAACTCCACAACTAGAGACTCCCAAACTCGAAACTCCACAACTACAAACTCCACAACTAGATACTCCACAACTGGAAACTCCACAACCAGAAACTCCACAACTAGAGACTCCAAAACTCGAAACTCCACAACTAGAAACTCCACAACTAAAAAGTCCACAACCAGAGACTCTGCAATTCCACAACTAGAAACTCCACAACTGGAAACTCCACAACTAGACACTCCACAACTAGAAACTCCAGAACCAGAAACTCCAAAACTCGAAACTCCACAACTCGAAACTCCACAACTCGAAACTCCACAACTGGAAACTCCACAACTAGACACTCCACAACTAAAAACTCTTCAACTAGAAGCTCTTAAACTAGAGACTCCACAACTAGAAACTCCACAACCAGAAACTCCACAACTAGAAACTCCACAACTAAAAACTCCGCAACTAGAGACTCACCAACTAGAAACTCCACAACTAGAAACTCCACAACTACAAACTCCACAAATACAGACTCGTCAACTAGAAATTCCATATCTAGAAACTCCACAACTAAAAACTGCAAAACTAGAGACTTCTCAACTAGAAACTCAACAACTAGAAACTCCACAACTAAAAACTCCACAACTGGAAACTCCACAACTTGAGACTCCGCAACATGAAACTTCACAACTGGAAACTCCACAACTAGATACTCCACAACTGGAAACTCCACAACTAGAAACTCCACAACTAGACGCCACAACTTGAAACTCCACAACTAGAGACTCCGGAACTAGAAACTCCACAACTAGAGACTTCGCAACTCCACAACTAGAAACTCCACAACTGGAAACTCCACAACTAGATACTCCGCAACTGGAAACTCCACAACTAGATACTCCACAACTTCAAACTCCACAACTTTAAACTCCACAACTTGAGACTCCACAACTAGAAACTCCACAACTAGAGACTCCACAATTTGAAACTCCACAACTAGAAACTCCACAACTAGAAACTCTGCAACTAGAGACTCCACAACTAGAAACTCCACAACTACGAACTCTACAAGTAAAGACTCGGCTACAAGAAATTTCATGTCTAGAAAGTCCACAACTAAAAACTCCACAACTGGAAACTCCACAACTAGAAACTCCACAACTAGAAACTCCACAACTGGAAACTCCACAACTAGACACTCCACAACTAGAAACTCCAAAACCAGAAACTCCACAACTAGAAACTCCACAACTAGAAGCTTCACAACTAGAGACTCTGCAACTAAAGACTCCACAACTAGAAACTCCACAACTAGAAACTCCACAACCAGAGACTCTGCAATTCCACAACTAGAAACTCCACAACTAAATTTTCTGCAACTAGAAACTCCGCAACTAGAAACTCCACAACCAGAGACTCTGCAACTAGAAACTCCGCAACTAGAAACTACACAACTAGAGACTCCACAACTAGAAACTTCACAACTAGAAACTCCGCAACTAGAGACTCCACCACTAGAAACTCCACAACTAGAAACTCCACAACCAGAAACTCCACAACTAGAAACTCCACAACTAAAAACTCCGCAACTAGAGACTCACCAACTAGAAACTCCACAACTGGAAACTCCACAACTACAAACTCCACAAATAAAGACTCGGCAACTAGAAATTCCATATCTAGAAACTCCACAACTAAAAACTGCAAAACTAGAGTCTTCTCAACTAGAAACTCAACAACTAGAAACTCCACAACTAAACACTCCACAACTGGAAACTCCACAACTTGAGACTCCGCAACTTGAAACTTCACAACTGGAAACTCAACAACTAGATACTCCACAACTGGAAACTCCACAACTACAAAATCCACAACTAGACGCCAACCCTTGAAACTCCACAACTAGAGACTCCACAACTAGAAACTGCACAACTAGAGACTCCGCAATTCCACAACTAGAAACTCCACAACTGGAAACTCCACAACTAGATACTCCGCAACTGGAAACTCCACAACTAGAGACTCAACAACTTGAAACTCCACAACTTTAAACTCCACAACTTGAGACTCCACAACTAGAAACTCCACCACTCAAAACTCCACAACTGGAAACTCCACAATTAGAAACTCCACAACCAGAAACTCCACAACTAGAAACTCCACAACTAAAAACTCCACAACTGGAAACTCCACAACTAGACACTCCACAACTAGAAACTCCACAACTAGAGACTCCGCAACTAGAAACTCCACAACCAGAGACTCTGCAACTAGAAACTCCGCAACTAGAAACTGCGCAGCTAGAAACTCCACAACTCAAAACTCCACAACTAGAAACTCCAAAACTCGAAACTCCACAACTAGAAACTCCACAACTGGAAACTCCACAACTAGACAGTCCACAACTAAAAGCTCTTCAACTAGAAACTCCTAAACTAGAGACTCCACAACAAGAGAATCTATAACTAGAGACTTCAAACTAGAAACTCAACAACTAGAAACTTCAAAACTCGAAACTCTACTAGAATCTACACAACTATACACTCCACAACTAGACACTCCACAACTAGAAACTCCGCAACTAGAGACTGCAACTATAGAACTCCGCAACTAAAAACTCCGCAACAAGAAATTCCACAGCTAGAAACAGCACAACTAGACACTCCGCAACTAGAAACTCCACAACTTGAGACGCCGCAACTAGAAACTCTACAACTTGAAACTTCACAACTAGAAACTCCACAACAAGAAACTCTACAACTAGAGACTCCTCAACTAGAGAATTCGCAACTAGAAACTCCAAAACTAGAGACTCTGCAACTAGAAACTCCGCAGCTAGAACCTCCACAACTAGAAACTCCACAACTAGAAACTCCACAACTAGAAACTCCACAACTCGAAACTCCACAACTCAACACTCCACAACTTGAAACTCAACAACTAGAGACTCAACAACTACAAACTCCACAACTAGAAACTCCACAACTAGAAACTCCACAACTGGAAACTCCAAAACTTGAGACTCCGCAACTTGAAACTCCACAACTAGAAACTCCACTATTAAAAACTCCGCAACTAGAAACTCCGCAACTAGAAACTCCGCAACTTGAAACTCCACAACTAGATACTCCACAACTGGAAACTCCACAACTAGATACTTCACAACTGGAAACTCCACAACTAGATACTCCACAACTGGAAACTCCACAACCAGAAACTCCACAACTAGAGACTCTAAAACTCGAAACTCCACAACTAGAAAATCCACAACCAGAGACTCTGCAATTCCACAACTAGAAACTCCACAACTGGAAACTCCACAACTAGATACTCCACAACTAGAAACTCTGCAACTAGAGACTTCAGAACTAGAACCTCCACAACTACAAACTCTACAAATAGAGACTCTGCTACAAGAAATTTCATGTCTAGAAAGTCCACAACCAGAAACTCTACAACTGGAAACTCCACAACTAGAAACTCCACAACTAGAAACTCCACAACTAGAGATTCCGCAACTAGAAACTCGACAACCAGAGACTCTGCAACTAGAAACTCCGCAGCTAGAAACTCCACAAATAGAAACTCCGCAACTTGAAACTCCACAACTAGATACTCCACAACTGGAAACTCCACAACTAGATACTTCACAACTGGAAACTCCACAACTAGATACTCCACAACTGGAAACTCCACAACCAGAAACTCCACAACTAGAGACTCCAAAACTCGAAACTCCACAAGTAGAAACTCCACAACTAATAACTCAACAAGTAGAAACTCCACAGCATGAGACTCCGCAACTTGAAACTCCACAACTAGAAACTCCGCAACTAGAAACTCTACAACTAGGAACTCCGCAACTAGAAACTCCACAACAAGAAACTACACAACTCGAAACTCCACTACTAGATACTCCACAACTGGATACTCGACAACTAGAAACAAAACATCTAGAGACTCCACAACTGGAAACTCGAACACTAGAGACTCTGCAACTAGAAACTTCACAACTAGAGACTCCGCAACTCCACAACTAGATACTCCACAACTAGAAAATCCACAACTTGAAACTCCACAACTATAGACTCAACAACTTGAAACTCCACAAGTTTAAACTCCACAACTTAAGACTCCACAACTAGAAACTTCACAACTGGAAACTCCACAACTAGAAACTCCGCAACTTGAAACTCCGCAATAGGAGACTCTACAACTAGAATCTCCACAACTAGAAACTACAAAACTAGAAACTTCACAACTAGAAACTTCACAACTAGAAACTCTGCAACTAGAGACTCCACCACTAGAAACTCCACAACTAAAAACTCCGCAACCAGAAACTCCACAACTAGAAACTCCACAACTAGAAACTCTGCAACTAGAGACTCACCAACTACAAACTAAGACTCGGCAACTAGAAATTCCATATCTAGAAACTCCACAACTAAAAACTGCAAAACTAGAGACTTCTCAACTAGAAACTCAACAACTAGAAACTCCACAACTAAAACTCCACAACTGAAAACTCCACAACTTGAGACTCCGAACTTGAAACTTCACACCTAGAAACTCCGCTATTAAAAACTCCGCAACTAGAAACTCCGCAACTAGAAATTCCACAACTTAAAACTCCACAACTAGATACTCCACAACTGGAAACTTTACAACTAGATACTTCACAACTGGAAACCCCACAACTAGATACTCCACAACTGGAAACTCCACAACTAGAAACTCCACAAGTAGAAACTCCACAACCAGAAACTCCACAACCAGAAACTCCACAACTAGAAACTTCACAACTAGAGACTCCGCAACTAGAGACTCCACAACTAGAAACTCCACAACCATAAACTCCACAACCAGATTCTCTGCATTTCCACAACTAGAAACTCCACAACTGCAAACTCCACAGATAGATACTCCGCAACTAGAAACTCCACAACTAGAGACTCCACAACTTGAAACTCCACAACTAGAAACTCCACAACTAGAAACTCTGCCACTAGAGACTCCACAACTAGAAACTCCACAACTACGCACTCTACAAGTAAAGACTCGGCTACAAGAAATTTCATGTCTAGAAAGTCCACAACTAAAAACTCCACAACTGGAAACTCCACAACTAGAAACTCCACATCTAGAAACTCCAAAACTAGAAGCTTCACAACTAGAGACTCTGCAACTAAAGACTCCACAACTAGAAACTCCACAACTAGAAACTCCACAACCAGAGACTCTGCAATTCCACAACTAGAAACTCCACAACTAAATTTTCTGCAACTAGAAACTCCGCAACTAGAAACTCCACAACCAGAGACTCTGCAACTAGAAACTCCGCAACTAGAAACTACGCAGCTAGAAACTACACAACTAGAGACTCCACAACTAGAAACTTCACAACTAGAAACTCCGCAACTAGAGACTCCACCACTAGAAACTCCACAGCTAGAAACTCCACAACCAGAAACTCCACAACTAGAAACTCCACAACTAAAAACTCCGCAACTAGAGACTCACCAACTAGAAACTCCACAAGTGGAAACTCCGCAACTGGAAACTCCACAACTTGAGACTCCGCAACTTGAAACTTCACAACAGGAAACTCAACAACTATATACTCCACAACTGGAAACTCCACAACTAGAAACTCCACAACTAGACGCCACAACTTGAAACTCCACAACTAGAGACTCCGCAACTAGAAACTGCACAACTAGAGACTCCGCAACTCCACAACTAGAAACTCTACAACTGGAAACTCCACAACTAGATACTCCGCAACTGGAAACTCCACAACTAGAGACTCAACAACTTGTAACTCCACAACTTTAAACTCCACAACTTGAGACTCCACAACTAGAAACTCCACAACTCAAAACTCCACAACTGGAAACTCCACAATTAGAAACTCCACAACCAGAAACTCCACAACTAGAAACTCCACAACTAAAAACTCCACAACTAGATACTCCGCAACTAGAAACTCCACAAGCAGAGACTCTGCAACTAGAAACTCCGCAGCTAGAAACTCCACAACTCAAAACTCCACAACTAGAAACTCCAAAACTCGAAACTCCACAACTAGAAACTCCACAACTGGAAACTCCACAACTAGGCAGTCCACAACTAAAAACTCTTCAACTAGAAACTCCTAAACTAGAGACTCAACAACTAGAGAATCTACAACTAGAGACTTCAAACTAGAAACTCAACAACTAGAAACTTCAAAACTCGAAACTCTACTAGAATCTACACAACTGGAAACTCAACAACTAGACACTCCACAACTAGAAACTCCTCAACTAGAGACTGCAACTATGGAACTCCGCAACTAAAAACTCCGCAACAAGAAATTCCACAGCTAGAAACACCACAACTAGACACTCCGCAACTAGAAATTCCACAACTTGAGACGCCGCAACTAGAAACTCCACAACTTGAAACTTCACAACTAGAAACTCCACAACTAGAAACTCTACAACTAGAGACTCCTCAACTAGAGAATTCGCAACTAGAAACTCCAAAACTAGAGACTCTGCAACTAGAAACTCCGCAGCTAGAACCTCCACAACTAGAAACTCCACAACTAGAAACTCCACAACTAGAAACTCCACAACTAGAAACTCCACAACTCAAAACTCCACAACTTGAAACTCAACAACTAGAGACTCCAAAACTACAAACTCCACAACTAGAAACTCCACAACTAGAAACTCCAAACTGGAAACTCCAAAACTTGAGACTCCGCAACTTGAAACTCCACGACTAGAAACTCCGCTATTAAAAACTCCGCAACTAGAAACTCCGCAACTAGAAACTCCGCAACTTGAAACTCCACAACTAGATACTCCACAACTGGAAACTCCACAACTAGATACTTCACAACTGGAAACTCCACAACTAGATACTCCACAACTGGAAACTTCACAACCAGAAACTCCACAACTAGAGACTCCAAAACTCGAAACTCCACAACTAGAAACTCCACAACTAGAAAATCCACAACCAGAGACTCTGCAATTCCACAACTAGAAACTCCACAACTGGAAACTCCACAACTAGATACTCCACAACTTGAAACTTCACAACTAGAAACTCCACAACTAGAAACTCTGCAACTAGAGACTCCAGAACTAGAACCTCCACAACTACAAACTCTACAAATAGAGACTCTGCTACAAGAAATTTCATGTCTAGAAAGTCCACAACCAGAAACTCTACAACTGGAAACTCCACAACTAGAAACTCCACAACTAGAAACTCCACAACTTGAAACTCCACAACTAGATACTCCACAACTGGAAACTCCACAACTAGATACTTCACAACTGGAAACTCCACAACTAGATACTCCACAACTGGAAACTCCACAACCAGAAACTCCACAACTGGAGACTCCAAAACTCGAAACTCCACAACTAGAAACTCCACAACTAGAAAATCCACAACCAGAGACTCTGCAATTCCACAACTAGAAACTCCACAACTGGAAACTCCACAACTAGATACTCCGCAACCAGAAACTCCACAACTAGAGACTCCACAACTTGAAACTCCACAACTAGAAACTCCACAACTTGAAACCTCACAACCTTAAGTAACGCAACTAGAAAATCCACAGCTAGAGATTCTGTAACTAGAAACTACACAACTAGAAACTCCACAACTCAAAACTCCACAACTAGAAACTCCAAAACTCGAAACTCCACAACTCAAAACTCCACAACTGGAAACTCCACAACTAGACACTCCACAACTAAAACTCTTCAACTAGAAACTCCTAAACTAGAGACTCCACAACTAGAAACTCCACAACCAGAAACTCCACAACTAAAAACTCCACAACTAAAAACTCCACAACTTGAGACTCCACAACTAGAAACTCCACAACTCAAAACTCCACAACTGGAAACTCCACAATTAGAAACTCCACAACCAGAAACTCCACAACTAGAAACTCCACAACTAAAAACTCCACAACTGGAAACTCCACAACTAGACACTCCACAACTAGAAACTCTACAACTAGAGACTCCGCAACTAGAAACTCCACAACCAGAGACTCTGCAACTAGAAACTCCGCAACTAGAAACTCCGCAGCTAGAAACTCCACAACTCAAAACTCCACAACTAGAAACTCCAAAACTCGAAACTCCACAAATAGAAACTCCGCAACTTGAAACTCCACAACTAGATACTCCACAACTGGAAACTCCACAACTAGATACTCCACAACTGGAAACTCCACAACCAGAAACTCCACAACTAGAGACTCCCAAACTCGAAACTCCACAACTACAAACTCCACAACTAGATACTCCACAACTGGAAACTCCACAACCAGAAACTCCACAACTAGAGACTCCAAAACTCGAAACTCCACAACTAGAAACTCCACAACTAAAAAATCCACAACCAGAGACTCTGCAATTCCACAACTAGAAACTCCACAACTGGAAACTCCACAACTAGATATTCCGCTACCAGAAACTCCACAACTAGAGACTCCACAACTTGAAACTCCACAACTAGAAACTCCACAACTGGAAAGTCCACAACTAGACACTCCACAACTAGAAACTCCAGAACCAGAAATTCCAAAACTCGAAACTCCACAACTCGAAACTCCACAACTCGAAACTCCACAACTGGAAACTCCACAACTAGACACTCCACAACTAAAAACTCTTCAACTAGAAACTCTTAAACTAGAGACTCCACAACTAGAAACTCCACAACCAGAAACTCCACAACTAGAAACTCCACAACTAAAAACTCCGCAACTAGAGACTCACCAACTAGAAACTCCACAACTAGAAACTCCACAACTACAAACTCCACAAATACAGACTCGTCAACTAGAAATTCCATATCTAGAAACTCCACAACTAAAAACTGCAAAACTAGACACTTCTCAACTAGAAACTCAACAACTAGAAACTCCACAACTAAAAACTCCACAACTGGAAACTCCACAACTTGAGACTCCGCAACATGAAACTTCACAACTGGAAACTCCACAACTAGATACTCCACAACTGGAAACTCCACAACTAGAAACTCCACAACTAGACGCCACAACTTGAAACTCCACAACTAGAGACTCCGCAACTAGAAACTCCACAACTAGAGACTTCGCAACTCCACAACTAGAAACTCCACAACTGGAAACTCCACAACTAGATACTCCGCAACTGGAAACTCCGCAACTAGATACTCCACAACTTTAAACACCACAACTTTAAACTCCACAACTTGAGACTCCACAACTAGAAACTCCACAACTCAAAACTCCACAACTGGAAACTCCAAAATTAGAAACTCCATAACCAGAAACTCCACAACTAGAAACTCCACAACTAAAAACTGCACAACTGGAAACTCCAAAACTAGAAACAACACAACTAGAAACTCCACAACTAGAGACTCCGCAACTAGAAACTCCACAACCAGAGACTCTGCAACTAGAAACTCCGCAACTAGAAACTCCGCAGCTAGAAACTCCACAACTCAAAACTCCACAACTAGAAACTCCAAAACTCGAAACTCCACAACTAGAAACTCCACAACTGGAAACTCCACAACTAGACAGTCCACAACTAAAAACTCTTCAAATAGAAACTCCCAAACTAGAGACTCCACAACTAGAGAATCTACAACTAGAGACTTCAAACTAGAAACTCAACAACTAGAAACTTCAAAACTCGAAACTCTACTAGAATCTACACAACTGGAAACTCCACAACTAGACACTCGACAACTAGAAACTCCGCAACTAGAAACTGCAACTATGGAACTCCGCAACTAAAAACTCCGCAACAAGAAATTCCACAGCTAGAAACACCACAAATAGACACTCCGCAACTAGAAACTCCACAACTTGAGACGCCGCAACTAGAAACTCCACAACTTGAAACTTCACAACTAGAAACTCCACAACTATAATCTCTACAACTAGAGACTCCTCAACTAGAGAATTCGCAACTAGAAACTCCAAAACTAGAGACTCTGCAACTAGAAACTCCGCAGCTAGAACCTCCACAACTAGAAACTCCACAACTAGAAACTCCACAACTAGAAACTCCACAACTCTAAACTCCACAACTCAAAACTCCACAACTTGAAACTCAACAACTAGAGACTCCACAACTACAAACTCCACAACTAGAAACTCCACAACTAGAAATTCCACAACAAGAAACTCCACAACTGGAAACTCCAAATTTTGAGACTCCGCCACTTGAAACTCCACAACTAGAAATTCCGCTATTAAAACTCCGCAACTAGAAACTCCGCAACTAGAAACTCCGCAACTTGAAACTCCACAACTTGATACTCCACAACTGGAAACTCCACAACTAGATACTTCACAACTGGAAACTCCACAACTAGATACTCCACATCTGGAAACTCCACAACCAGAAAGTCCACAACTAGAGACTCCAAAACTCGAAACTCCACAACTAGAAACTCCACAACTAGAAAATCCACAACCAGAGACTCTGCAATTCCACAACTAGAAACTCCACAACTGGAAACTCCACAACTAGATACTCCGCAACTAGAAACTCCACTACTAGATACTCCACAACTTGAAACTCCACAACTAGAAACTCCACAACTAGAAACTCTGCATTAGAGACTCCACAACTAGAACCTCCACAACTACAAACTCTACAAATAGAGACTCTGCTACAAGAAATTTCATGTCTAGAAAGTCCACAACCAGAAACTCTACAACTGGAAACTCCACAACTAGAAACTCCACAACTAGAAACTCCACAACTAGAGATTCCGCAACTAGAAACTCGACAACCAGAGACTCTGCAACTAGAAACTCCGCAGCTAGAAACTCCACAAATAGAAACTCCGCAACTTGAAACTCCACAACTAGATACTCCACAACTGGAAACTCCACAACTAGATACTTCACAACTGGAAACTCCACAACTAGATACTCCACAACTGGAAACTCCACAACCAGAAACTCCACAACTAGAGACTCCAAAACTCGAAACTCCACAAGTAGAAACTCCACAACTAATAACTCAACAAGTAGAAACTCCACAGCATGAGACTCCGCAACTTGAAACTCCACAACTAGAAACTCCGCAACTAGAAACTCTACAACTAGGAACTCCGCAACTAGAAACTCCACAACAAGAAACTACACAACTCGAAACTCCACTACTAGATACTCCACAACTGGATACTCGACAACTAGAAACAAAACATCTAGAGACTCCACAACTGGAAACTCGAACACTAGAGACTCTGCAACTAGAAACTTCACAACTAGAGACTCCGCAACTCCACAACTAGATACTCCACAACTAGAAAATCCACAACTTGAAACTCCACAACTATAGACTCAACAACTTGAAACTCCACAAGTTTAAACTCCACAACTTAAGACTCCACAACTAGAAACTTCACAACTGGAAACTCCACAACTAGAAACTCCGCAACTTGAAACTCCGCAATAGGAGACTCTACAACTAGAATCTCCACAACTAGAAACTACAAAACTAGAAACTTCACAACTAGAAACTTCACAACTAGAAACTCTGCAACTAGAGACTCCACCACTAGAAACTCCACAACTAAAAACTCCGCAACCAGAAACTCCACAACTAGAAACTCCACAACTAGAAACTCTGCAACTAGAGACTCACCAACTACAAACTAAGACTCGGCAACTAGAAATTCCATATCTAGAAACTCCACAACTAAAAACTGCAAAACTAGAGACTTCTCAACTAGAAACTCAACAACTAGAAACTCCACAACTAAAACTCCACAACTGAAAACTCCACAACTTGAGACTCCGAACTTGAAACTTCACACCTAGAAACTCCGCTATTAAAAACTCCGCAACTAGAAACTCCGCAACTAGAAATTCCACAACTTAAAACTCCACAACTAGATACTCCACAACTGGAAACTTTACAACTAGATACTTCACAACTGGAAACCCCACAACTAGATACTCCACAACTGGAAACTCCACAACTAGAAACTCCACAAGTAGAAACTCCACAACCAGAAACTCCACAACCAGAAACTCCACAACTAGAAACTTCACAACTAGAGACTCCGCAACTAGAGACTCCACAACTAGAAACTCCACAACTATAAACTCCACAACCAGATTCTCTGCATTTCCACAACTAGAAACTCCACAACTGCAAACTCCACAGATAGATACTCCGCAACTAGAAACTCCACAACTAGAGACTCCACAACTTGAAACTCCACAACTAGAAACTCCACAACTAGAAACTCTGCCACTAGAGACTCCACAACTAGAAACTCCACAACTACGCACTCTACAAGTAAAGACTCGGCTACAAGAAATTTCATGTCTAGAAAGTCCACAACTAAAAACTCCACAACTGGAAACTCCACAACTAGAAACTCCACATCTAGAAACTCCAAAACTAGAAGCTTCACAACTAGAGACTCTGCAACTAAAGACTCCACAACTAGAAACTCCACAACTAGAAACTCCACAACCAGAGACTCTGCAATTCCACAACTAGAAACTCCACAACTAAATTTTCTGCAACTAGAAACTCCGCAACTAGAAACTCCACAACCAGAGACTCTGCAACTAGAAACTCCGCAACTAGAAACTACGCAGCTAGAAACTACACAACTAGAGACTCCACAACTAGAAACTTCACAACTAGAAACTCCGCAACTAGAGACTCCACCACTAGAAACTCCACAGCTAGAAACTCCACAACCAGAAACTCCACAACTAGAAACTCCACAACTAAAAACTCCGCAACTAGAGACTCACCAACTAGAAACTCCACAAGTGGAAACTCCGCAACTGGAAACTCCACAACTTGAGACTCCGCAACTTGAAACTTCACAACAGGAAACTCAACAACTATATACTCCACAACTGGAAACTCCACAACTAGAAACTCCACAACTAGACGCCACAACTTGAAACTCCACAACTAGAGACTCCGCAACTAGAAACTGCACAACTAGAGACTCCGCAACTCCACAACTAGAAACTCTACAACTGGAAACTCCACAACTAGATACTCCGCAACTGGAAACTCCACAACTAGAGACTCAACAACTTGTAACTCCACAACTTTAAACTCCACAACTTGAGACTCCACAACTAGAAACTCCACAACTCAAAACTCCACAACTGGAAACTCCACAATTAGAAACTCCACAACCAGAAACTCCACAACTAGAAACTCCACAACTAAAAACTCCACAACTAGATACTCCGCAACTAGAAACTCCACAAGCAGAGACTCTGCAACTAGAAACTCCGCAGCTAGAAACTCCACAACTCAAAACTCCACAACTAGAAACTCCAAAACTCGAAACTCCACAACTAGAAACTCCACAACTGGAAACTCCACAACTAGGCAGTCCACAACTAAAAACTCTTCAACTAGAAACTCCTAAACTAGAGACTCAACAACTAGAGAATCTACAACTAGAGACTTCAAACTAGAAACTCAACAACTAGAAACTTCAAAACTCGAAACTCTACTAGAATCTACACAACTGGAAACTCAACAACTAGACACTCCACAACTAGAAACTCCTCAACTAGAGACTGCAACTATGGAACTCCGCAACTAAAAACTCCGCAACAAGAAATTCCACAGCTAGAAACACCACAACTAGACACTCCGCAACTAGAAATTCCACAACTTGAGACGCCGCAACTAGAAACTCCACAACTTGAAACTTCACAACTAGAAACTCCACAACTAGAAACTCTACAACTAGAGACTCCTCAACTAGAGAATTCGCAACTAGAAACTCCAAAACTAGAGACTCTGCAACTAGAAACTCCGCAGCTAGAACCTCCACAACTAGAAACTCCACAACTAGAAACTCCACAACTAGAAACTCCACAACTAGAAACTCCACAACTCAAAACTCCACAACTTGAAACTCAACAACTAGAGACTCCAAAACTACAAACTCCACAACTAGAAACTCCACAACTAGAAACTCCAAACTGGAAACTCCAAAACTTGAGACTCCGCAACTTGAAACTCCACGACTAGAAACTCCGCTATTAAAAACTCCGCAACTAGAAACTCCGCAACTAGAAACTCCGTAACTTGAAACTCCACAACTAGATACTCCACAACTGGAAACTCCACAACTAGATACTTCACAACTGGAAACTCCACAACTAGATACTCCACAACTGGAAACTTCACAACCAGAAACTCCACAACTAGAGACTCCAAAACTCGAAACTCCACAACTAGAAACTCCACAACTAGAAAATCCACAACCAGAGACTCTGCAATTCCACAACTAGAAACTCCACAACTGGAAACTCCACAACTAGATACTCCACAACTTGAAACTTCACAACTAGAAACTCCACAACTAGAAACTCTGCAACTAGAGACTCCAGAACTAGAACCTCCACAACTACAAACTCTACAAATAGAGACTCTGCTACAAGAAATTTCATGTCTAGAAAGTCCACAACCAGAAACTCTACAACTGGAAACTCCACAACTAGAAACTCCACAACTAGAAACTCCACAACTTGAAACTCCACAACTAGATACTCCACAACTGGAAACTCCACAACTAGATACTTCACAACTGGAAACTCCACAACTAGATACTCCACAACTGGAAACTCCACAACCAGAAACTCCACAACTGGAGACTCCAAAACTCGAAACTCCACAACTAGAAACTCCACAACTAGAAAATCCACAACCAGAGACTCTGCAATTCCACAACTAGAAACTCCACAACTGGAAACTCCACAACTAGATACTCCGCAACCAGAAACTCCACAACTAGAGACTCCACAACTTGAAACTCCACAACTAGAAACTCCACAACTTGAAACCTCACAACCTTAAGTAACGCAACTAGAAAATCCACAGCTAGAGATTCTGTAACTAGAAACTACACAACTAGAAACTCCACAACTCAAAACTCCACAACTAGAAACTCCAAAACTCGAAACTCCACAACTCAAAACTCCACAACTGGAAACTCCACAACTAGACACTCCACAACTAAAACTCTTCAACTAGAAACTCCTAAACTAGAGACTCCACAACTAGAAACTCCACAACCAGAAACTCCACAACTAAAAACTCCACAACTAAAAACTCCACAACTTGAGACTCCACAACTAGAAACTCCACAACTCAAAACTCCACAACTGGAAACTCCACAATTAGAAACTCCACAACCAGAAACTCCACAACTAGAAACTCCACAACTAAAAACTCCACAACTGGAAACTCCACAACTAGACACTCCACAACTAGAAACTCTACAACTAGAGACTCCGCAACTAGAAACTCCACAACCAGAGACTCTGCAACTAGAAACTCCGCAACTAGAAACTCCGCAGCTAGAAACTCCACAACTCAAAACTCCACAACTAGAAACTCCAAAACTCGAAACTCCACAAATAGAAACTCCGCAACTTGAAACTCCACAACTAGATACTCCACAACTGGAAACTCCACAACTAGATACTCCACAACTGGAAACTCCACAACCAGAAACTCCACAACTAGAGACTCCCAAACTCGAAACTCCACAACTACAAACTCCACAACTAGATACTCCACAACTGGAAACTCCACAACCAGAAACTCCACAACTAGAGACTCCAAAACTCGAAACTCCACAACTAGAAACTCCACAACTAAAAAATCCACAACCAGAGACTCTGCAATTCCACAACTAGAAACTCCACAACTGGAAACTCCACAACTAGATATTCCGCTACCAGAAACTCCACAACTAGAGACTCCACAACTTGAAACTCCACAACTAGAAACTCCACAACTGGAAAGTCCACAACTAGACACTCCACAACTAGAAACTCCAGAACCAGAAATTCCAAAACTCGAAACTCCACAACTCGAAACTCCACAACTCGAAACTCCACAACTGGAAACTCCACAACTAGACACTCCACAACTAAAAACTCTTCAACTAGAAACTCTTAAACTAGAGACTCCACAACTAGAAACTCCACAACCAGAAACTCCACAACTAGAAACTCCACAACTAAAAACTCCGCAACTAGAGACTCACCAACTAGAAACTCCACAACTAGAAACTCCACAACTACAAACTCCACAAATACAGACTCGTCAACTAGAAATTCCATATCTAGAAACTCCACAACTAAAAACTGCAAAACTAGACACTTCTCAACTAGAAACTCAACAACTAGAAACTCCACAACTAAAAACTCCACAACTGGAAACTCCACAACTTGAGACTCCGCAACATGAAACTTCACAACTGGAAACTCCACAACTAGATACTCCACAACTGGAAACTCCACAACTAGAAACTCCACAACTAGACGCCACAACTTGAAACTCCACAACTAGAGACTCCGCAACTAGAAACTCCACAACTAGAGACTTCGCAACTCCACAACTAGAAACTCCACAACTGGAAACTCCACAACTAGATACTCCGCAACTGGAAACTCCGCAACTAGATACTCCACAACTTTAAACACCACAACTTTAAACTCCACAACTTGAGACTCCACAACTAGAAACTCCACAACTCAAAACTCCACAACTGGAAACTCCAAAATTAGAAACTCCATAACCAGAAACTCCACAACTAGAAACTCCACAACTAAAAACTGCACAACTGGAAACTCCAAAACTAGAAACAACACAACTAGAAACTCCACAACTAGAGACTCCGCAACTAGAAACTCCACAACCAGAGACTCTGCAACTAGAAACTCCGCAACTAGAAACTCCGCAGCTAGAAACTCCACAACTCAAAACTCCACAACTAGAAACTCCAAAACTCGAAACTCCACAACTAGAAACTCCACAACTGGAAACTCCACAACTAGACAGTCCACAACTAAAAACTCTTCAAATAGAAACTCCTAAACTAGAGACTCCACAACTAGAGAATCTACAACTAGAGACTTCAAACTAGAAACTCAACAACTAGAAACTTCAAAACTCGAAACTCTACTAGAATCTACACAACTGGAAACTCCACAACTAGACACTCGACAACTAGAAACTCCGCAACTAGAAACTGCAACTATGGAACTCCGCAACTAAAAACTCCGCAACAAGAAATTCCACAGCTAGAAACACCACAAATAGACACTCCGCAACTAGAAACTCCACAACTTGAGACGCCGCAACTAGAAACTCCACAACTTGAAACTTCACAACTAGAAACTCCACAACTATAATCTCTACAACTAGAGACTCCTCAACTAGAGAATTCGCAACTAGAAACTCCAAAACTAGAGACTCTGCAACTAGAAACTCCGCAGCTAGAACCTCCACAACTAGAAACTCCACAACTAGAAACTCCACAACTAGAAACTCCACAACTCTAAACTCCACAACTCAAAACTCCACAACTTGAAACTCAACAACTAGAGACTCCACAACTACAAACTCCACAACTAGAAACTCCACAACTAGAAATTCCACAACAAGAAACTCCACAACTGGAAACTCCAAATTTTGAGACTCCGCCACTTGAAACTCCACAACTAGAAATTCCGCTATTAAAACTCCGCAACTAGAAACTCCGCAACTAGAAACTCCGCAACTTGAAACTCCACAACTTGATACTCCACAACTGGAAACTCCACAACTAGATACTTCACAACTGGAAACTCCACAACTAGATACTCCACATCTGGAAACTCCACAACCAGAAAGTCCACAACTAGAGACTCCAAAACTCGAAACTCCACAACTAGAAACTCCACAACTAGAAAATCCACAACCAGAGACTCTGCAATTCCACAACTAGAAACTCCACAACTGGAAACTCCACAACTAGATACTCCGCAACTAGAAACTCCACTACTAGATACTCCACAACTTGAAACTCCACAACTAGAAACTCCACAACTAGAAACTCTGCATTAGAGACTCCACAACTAGAACCTCCACAACTACAAACTCTACAAATAGAGACTCTGCTACAAGAAATTTCATGTCTAGAAAGTCCACAACCAGAAACTCTACAACTGGAAACTCCACAACTAGAAACTCCACAACTAGAAACTCCACAACTAGAGATACCGCAACTAGAAACTCCACAACCAGAGACTCTGCATATAGAAACTCCGCAGCTAGAAACTCCACAAATAGAAACTCCGCAACTTGAAACTCCACAACTAGATACTCCACAACTGGAAACTCCACAACTAGATACTCCACAACTGGAAACTCCACAACCAGAAACTCCACAACTAGAGACTCCCAAACTCGAAACTCCACAACTAGAAACTCCACAACTAGATACTCCACAACTGGAAACTCCACAACCAGAAACTCCACAACTAGAGACTCCAAAACTCGAAACTCCACAACTAGAAACTCCACAACTAAAAAATCCACAACCAGAGACTCTGCAATTCCACAACTAGAAACTCCACAACTGGAAACTCCACAACTAGATATTCCGCTACCTGAAACTCCACAACTAGAGACTCCACAACTTGAAACTTCACAACTAGAAACTCCACAACTGGAAAGTCCACAACTAGACACTCCACAACTAGAAACTCCAGAACCAGAAACTCCAAAACTCGAAACTCCACAACTCGAAACTCCACAACTCGAAACTCCACAACTGGAAACTCCACAACTAGACACTCCACAACTAAAAACTCTTCAACTAGAAACTCTTAAACTAGAGACTCCACAACTAGAAACTCCACAACTAGAAACTCCACAACTAAAAACTCCGCAACTAGAGACTCACCAACTAGAAACTCCACAACTAGAAACTCCACAACTACAAACTCCACAAATACAGACTCGTCAACTAGAAATTCCATATCTAGAAACTCCACAACTAAAAACTGCAAAACTAGAGACTTCTCAACTAGAAACTCAACAACTAGAAACTCCACAACTAAAAACTCCACAACTGGAAACTCCACAACTTGAGACTCTGCAACATGAAACTTCACAACTGGAAACTCCACAACTAGATACTCCACAACTGGAAACTCCACAACTAGAAACTCCACAACTAGACGCCACAACTTGAAACTCCACAACTAGAGACTCCGCAACTAGAAACTCCACAACTAGAGACTTCGCAACTCCACAACTAGAAACTCCACAACTGGAAACTCCACAACTAGATACTCCGCAACTGGAAACTCCGCAACTAGATACTCCACAACTTTAAACTCCACAACTTTAAACTCCACAACTTGAGACTCCACAACTAGAAACTCCACAACTCAAAACTCCACAACTGGAAACTCCAAAATTAGAAACTCCACAACCAGAAACTCCACAACTAGAAACTCCACAACTAAAAACTCCACAACTGGAAACTCCAAAACTAGAAACAACACAACTAGAAACTCCACAACTAGAGACTCCGCAACCAGAAACTCCACAACCAGAGACTCTGCAACTAGA
The DNA here is from genome assembly GCF_043290135.1 of Rhipicephalus microplus. Taxonomy (NCBI): domain Eukaryota; kingdom Metazoa; phylum Arthropoda; class Arachnida; order Ixodida; family Ixodidae; genus Rhipicephalus; species Rhipicephalus microplus. The sequence continues at coordinate 71,118 of NW_027464804.1, forward strand.
AACTCCGCAACTAGAAACTCCGCAGCTAGAAACTCCACAACTCAAAACTCCACAACTAGAAACTCCAAAACTCGAAACTCCACAACTAGAAACTCCACAACTGGAAACTCCACAACTAGACAGTCCACAACTAAAAACTCTTCAACTAGAAACTCCTAAACTAGAGACTCCACAACTAGAGAATCTACAACTAGAGACTTCAAACTAGAAACTCAACAACTAGAAACTTCAAAACTCGAAACTCTACTAGAATCTACACAACTGGAAACTCCACAACTAGACACTCGACAACTAGAAACTCCGCAACTAGAAACTGCAACTATGGAACTCCGCAACTAAAAACTCCGCAACAAGAAATTCCACAGCTAGAAACACCACAACTAGACACTCCGCAACTAGAAACTCCACAACTTGAGACGCCGCAACTAGAAACTCCACAACTTGAAACTTCACAACTAGAAACTCCACAACTATAATCTCTACAACTAGAGACTCCTCAACTAGAGAATTCGCAACTAGAAACTCAAAAACTAGAGACTCTGCAACTAGAAACTCCGCAGCTAGAACCTCCACAACTAGAAACTCCACAACTAGAAACTCCACAACTCTAAACTCCACAACTCAAAACTCCACAACTTGAAACTCAACAACTAGAGACTCCACAACTACAAACTCCACAACTAGAAACTCCACAACTAGAAATTCCACAACAAGAAACTCCACAACTGGAAACTCCAAATTTTGAGACTCCGCCACTTGAAACTCCACAACTAGAAACTCCGCTATTAAAACTCCGCAACTAGAAACTCCGCAACTAGAAACTCCGCAACTTGAAACTCCACAACTTGATACTCCACAACTGGAAACTCCACAACTAGATACTTCACAACTGGAAACTCCACAACTAGATACTCCACAACTGGAAACTCCACAACCAGAAAGTCCACAACTAGAGACTCCAAAACTCGAAACTCCACAACTAGAAACTCCACAACTAGAAAATCCACAACCAGAGACTCTGCAATTCCACAACTAGAAACTCCACAACTGGAAACTCCACAACTAGATACTCCGCAACTAGAAACTCCACAACTAGAGACTCCACAACTTGAAACTCCACAACTAGAAACTCCACAACTAGAAACTCTGCATTAGAGACTCCACAACTAGAACCTCCACAACTACAAACTCTACAAATAGAGACTCTGCTACAAGAAATTTCATGTCTAGAAAGTCCACAACCAGAAACTCTACAACTGGGAACTCCACAACTAGAAACTCCACAACTAGAAACTCCACAACTAGAGATACCGCAACTAGAAACTTCACAACCAGAGACTCTGCATATAGAAACTCCGCAGCTAGAAACTCCACAAATAGAAACTCCGCAACTTGAAACTCCACAACTAGATACTCCACAACTGGAAACTCCACAACTAGATACTCCACAACTGGAAACTCCACAACCAGAAACTCCACAACTAGAGACTCCCAAACTCGAAACTCCACAACTAGAAACTCCACAACTAGATACTCCACAACTGGAAACTCCACAACCAGAAACTCCACAACTAAAAAATCCACAACCAGAGACTCTGCAATTCCACAACTAGAAACTCCACAACTGGAAACTCCACAACTAGATATTCCGCTACCAGAAACTCCACAACTAGAGACTCCACAACTTGAAACTCCACAACTAGAAACTCCACAACTGGAAAGTCCACAACTAGACACTCCACAACTAGAAACTCCAGAACCAGAAACTCCAAAACTCGAAACTCCACAACTCGAAACTCCACAACTCGAATCTCCACAACTGGAAACTCCACAACTAGACACTCCACAACTAAAAACTCTTCAACTAGAAACTCTTAAACTAGAGACTCCACAACTAGAAACTCCACAACCAGAAACTCCACAACTAGAAACTCCACAACTAAAAACTCCGCAACTAGAGACTCACCAACTAGAAACTCCACAACTAGAAACTCCACAACTACAAACTCCACAAATACAGACTCGTCAACTAGAAATTCCATATCTAGAAACTCCACAACTAAAAACTGCAAAACTAGAGACTTCTCAACTAGAAACTCAACAACTAGAAACTCCACAACTAAAAACTCCACAACTGGAAACTCCACAACTTGAGACTCCGCAACATGAAACTTCACAACTGGAAACTCCACAACTAGATACTCCACAACTGGAAACTCCACAACTAGAAACTCCACAACTAGACGCCACAACTTGAAACTCCACAACTAGAGACTCCGCAACTAGAAACTTCACAACTAGAGACTTCGCAACTCCACAACTAGAAACTCCACAACTGGAAACTCCACAACTAGATACTCCGCAACTGGAAACTCCGCAACTAGATACTCCACAACTTTAAACTCCACAACTTTAAACTCCACAACTTGAGACTCCACAACTAGAAACTCCACAACTCAAAACTCCACAACTGGAAACTCCAAAATTAGAAACTCCACAACCAGAAACTCCACAACTAGAAACTCCACAACTAAAAACTCCACAACTGGAAACTCCAAAACTAGAAACAACACAACTAGAAACTCCACAACTAGAGACTCCGCAACCAGAAACTCCACAACCAGAGACTCTGCAACTAGAAACTCCGCAACTAGAAACTCCGCAGCTAGAAACTACACAACTAGAGACTCCACAACTAGAAACTCCACAACTATAAACTCCACAACCAGAGACTCTGCAATTCCACAACTAGAAACTCCACAACTGCACCTCCACAACTAGATACTCCGCAACTAGAAACTCCACAACTAGAGACTCCACAACTTGAAACTCCACAACTAGAAACTCCACAACTAGAAACTCTGCAACTAGAGACTCCACAACTAGAAACTCCACAACTAGAAACTCCACAACTACGAACTCTACAAGTAAAGACTCGGCTACAAGAAATTTCATGTCTAGAAAGTCCACGACTAAAAACTCCACAACTGGAAACTCCACAACTACAAACTCCAAAACTAGAAACTCCACAACTGGAAACTCCACAACTAGACACTCCACAAATAGAAACTCCAAAACCAGAAACTCCACAACTAGAAACTCCACAACTAGAAACTTCACAACTAGAGACTCTGCAACTAAAGACTCCACAACTAGAAACTCCACAACTAGAAACTCCACAACCAGAGACTGCAATTCCACAACTAGAAACTCCACAACTAGATTTTCTGCAACTAGAAACTCCGCAACTAGAAACTCCACAACCAGAGACTCTGCAACTAGAAACTCCGCAACTAGAAACTATGCAGCTAGAAACTACACAACTAGAGACTCCACAACTAGAAACTTCACAACTAGAAACTCCGCAACTAGAGACTCCACCACTAGAAACTCCACAACTAGAAACTCCACAACCAGAAACTCCAACACTAGAAACTCCACAACTAAAAACTCCGCAACTAGAGACTCGCCAACTTGAAACTCCACAACTGGAAACTCCACAACTACAAACTCCACAAATAAAGACTCGGCAACTAGAAATTCCATATCTAGAAACTCGACAACTAAAAACTGCAAAACTAGAGACTTCTCAACTAGAAACTCAACAACTAGAAACTCCACAACTAAAAACTCCACAACTGGAAACTCCACAACTTGAGACTCCGCCACTTGAAACTTCACAACTGGAAACTCCACAACTAGATACTCCACAACTGGAAACTCCACAACTAGAAACTCCACAACTAGACGCCACAACTTGACACTCCACAACTAGAGACTCCGCAACTAGAAACTGCACAACTAGAGACTCTGCAACTCCACAACTAGAAACTCCACAACTGGAAACTCCACAACTAGATACTCCGCAACTGGAAACTCCACAACTAGAGACTCCACAACTAGTAACTCCACAACTCAAAACTCCACAACTGGAAACTCCACAATTAGAAACTCCACAACCAGAAACTCCACAACTAGAAACTCCACAACTAAAAACTCCACAACTGGAAACTCCACAACTAGAAACCCCACAACTAGAAACTCCACAACTAGAGACTCCGCAACTAGAAACTCCACAACCAGAGACTCTGCAACTAGAAACTCCGCAGCTAGAAACTACACAACTAGAGACTCCACAACTAGAAACTCCACAGCTAGAAACTCCACAGCTAGAAACTCCACAACTAGAAACTACACAACTTGAAACCTCACAACCTTAAGTTACGCAACTAGAAAATCCACAGCTAGAGATTCCGCAACTAGAAACTCTACAACTAGAAACTCCACAACTCAAAACTCCACAACTAGAAACTCCAAAACTCGAAACTCCACAACTAGAAACTCCACAACTGGAAACTCCACAACTAGACAGTCCACAACTAAAAACTCTTCAACTAGAAACTCCTAAACTAGAAACTCCTAAACTAGAGACTCCACAACTAGAGAATCTACAACTAGAGACTTCAAACTAGAAACTCAACAACTAGAAACTTCAAAACTCGAAACTCTACTAGAATCTACACAACTGTAAACTCCACAACTAGAAACTCCGCAACTAGAGACTGCAACTATGGAACTCCGCAACTAAAAACTACGCAACAAGAAATCCCACAGCTAGAAACACCACAACTAGACACTCCGCAACTAGAAACTCCACAACTTGAGACGCCGCAACAAGAAACTCCACAACTTGAAACTTCACAACTAGAAACTTCACAACTAGAAACTCTACAACTAGAGACTCCTCAACTAGAGAATTCGCAACTAGAAACTCCAAAACTAGAGACTCTGCAACTAGAAACTCCGCAGCTAGAACCTCCACAACTAGAAACTCCACAACTAGAAACTCCACAACTAGAAACTCCACAACTAGAAACTCCACAACTGGAAACTCCAAAACTTGAGACTCCGCAACTTGAAACTCCACAACTAGAAACTCCGCTATTAAAAACTCCGCAACTAGAAACTCCGCAACTAGAAACTCCGCAACTTGAAACTCCACAACTAGATACTCCACAACTGGAAACTCCACAACTGGATACTTCACAACTCGAAACTCCACAACTAGATACTCCACAACTGGAAACTCAACAACCAGAAACTCCACAACTAGAGACTCCAAAACTCGAAACTCCACAACTAGAAACTCCACATTAGAAAATCCACAACCAGAGACTCTGCAATTCCACAACTAGAAACTCCACAACTGGAAACTCCACAACTAGATACTCCGCAACTAGAAACTCCACAACTAGAGACTCCACAACTTGAAACTCCACAACTAGAAACTCCACAACTAGAAACTCTGCAACTAGAGACTCCACAACTAGAACCTTCACAACTACAAACTCTACAAATAGAGACTCTGCTACAAGAAATTTCATGTCTAGAAAGTCCACAACCAGAAACTCTACAACTGGAAACTCCACAACTAGAAACTCAACAACTAGAGATTCCGCAACTATAAACTCCACAACCAGAGACTCTGCAACTAGAAACTCCGCAGCTAGAAACTCCGTAACTTGAAACTCCACAACTAGATACTCCACAACTGGAAACTCCACAACTAGATACTTCACAACTGGAAACTCCACAACTAGATACTGCACAACTGGAAACTCCACAACCAGAAACTCCACAACTAGAGACTCCAAAACTCGAAACTCCACAACTAGAAACTCCACAACTAGAAAATCCACAACCAGAGACTCTGCAATTCCACAACTAAAAACTCCACAACTGGAAACTCCACAACTAGATACTCCGCAACCAGAAACTCTACAACTACAGACTCCACAACTTGAAACTCCACAACTAGAAACTGCACAACTTGAAACCTCACAACCTTAAGTTACGCAACTAGAAAATCCACAGCTAGAGATTCTGTAACTAGAAACTACACAACTAGAAACTTCACAACTGAAAAATCCACAACTAGATACTCCACAACTAGAAAATCCACAACTTGAAACTCCACAACTATAGACTCAACAACTTGAAACTCCACAAGTTTAAACTCCACAACTTAAGAATCCACAACTAGAAACTTCACAACTGGAAACTCCACAACTAGAAACTCCGCAACTTGAAACTCCGCAATAGGAGACTCTACAACTAGAATCTCCACAACTAGAAACTCCAAAACTAGAAACTCCACAACTAGAAACTTCACAACTAGAAACTCCGCAACTAGAGACTCCACCACTAGAAACTCCACAACTAAAAACTCCGCAACCAGAAACTCCACAACTATAAACTCCACAACTAGACACTCCGCAACTAGAGACTCACCAACTACAAACTCCACAAATACAGACTCGGCAACTAGAAATTCCATATCTAGAAACTCCACAACTAAAAACTGCAAAACTAGAGACTTCTCAACTAGAAACTCAACAACTAGAAACTCCACAACTAAAAACTCCACAACTGAAAACTCCACAACTTGAGACTCCGCAACTTGAAACTTCACACCTAGAAACTCCGCTATTAAAAACTCCGCAACTAGAAACTCCACAACTAGAAATTCCACAACTTAAAACTCCACAACTAGATACTCCACAACCGGAAACTTTACAACTAGATACTTCACAACTGGAAACCCCACAACTAGATACTCCACAACTGGAAACTCCACAACTAGAAACTCCACAAATAGAAACTCCACAACCAGAAACTCCACAACCAGAAACTCCACAACTAGAAACTCCACAACTATAAACTCCACAACCAGATTCTCTGCAATTCCACAACTAGAAACTCCACAACTGCAAACTCCACAAATAGATACTCCGCAACTAGAAACTCCACAACTAGAGACTCCACAACTTGAAACTCCACAACTAGAAACTCCACAACTACGAACTCTACAAGTAAAGACTCGGCTACAAGAAATTTCATGTCTAGAAAGTCCACAACTAAAAACTCCACAACTGGAAACTCCACACTAGAAACTCCAAAACTAGAAGCTTCACAACTAGAGACTCTGCAACTAAAGACTCCACAACTAGAAACTCCACAACTAGAAACTCCACAACCAGAGACTCTGCAATTCCACAACTAGAAACTCCACAACTAAATTTTCTGCAACTAGAAACTCCGCAACTAGAAACTCCACAACCAGAGACTCTGCAACTAGAAACTCCGCAACTAGAAACTACGCAGCTAGAAACTACACAACTAGAGACTCCACAACTAGAAACTTCACAACAAGAAACTCCGCAACTAGAGACTCCACCACTAGAAACTCCACAACTAGAAACTCCACAACCAGAAACTCCACAACTAGAAACTCCACAACAAAAAACTCCGCAACTAGAGACTCACCAACTAGAAACTCCACAACTGGAAACTCCACAAATAAAGACTCGGCAACTAGAAATTCCATATCTAGAAACTCCACAACTAAAAACTGCAAAACTAGAGACTTCTCAACTAGAAACTCAACAACTAGAAACTCCACAACTAAAAACTCCACAACTGGAAACTCCACAACTTGAGACTCCGCAACTTGAAACTTCACAACAGGAAACTCAACAACTAGATACTCCACAACTGGAAACTCCACAACTAGAAACTGCACAACTAGATGCCACAACTTGAAACTCCACAACTAGAGACTCCGCAACTAGAAACTGCACAACTAGAGACTCCGCAACTCCACAAATAGAAACTCCACAACTGGAAACTCCACAACTAGATACTCCGCAACTGGAAACTCCACAACTAGAGACTCAACAACTTGAAACTCCACAACTTTAAACTCCACAACTTGAGACTCCACAACTGGAAACTCCACAACTAGAAACTCCACAACTCAAAACTCCACAACTGGAAACTCCACAATTAGAAACTCCACAACCAGAAACTCCACAACTAGAAACTCCACAACTAAAAACTCCACAACTAGATACTCCGCAACTAGAAACTCCACAACCAGACACTCTGCAACTAGAAACTCCGCAACTAGAAACTCCGCAGCTAGAAACTCCACAACTCAAAACTCCACAACTAGAAACTCCAAAACTCGAAACTCCACAACTAGAAACTCCACAACTGGAAACTCCACAACTAGATACTCCTCAACTAGAGAATTCGCAACTAGAAACTCCAAAACTAGAGACTCTGCAACTAGAAACTACGCAGCTAGAACCTCCACAACTAGAAACTCCACAACTAGAAACTCCACAACTAGAAACTCCACAACTCGAAACTCCACAACTCAAAACTCCACAACTTGAAACTCAACAACTAGAGACTCCAAAACTACAAACTCCACAACTAGAAACTCCACAACTAGAAACTCCACAACTGGAAACTCCAAAACTTGAGACTCCGCAACTTGAAACTCCACGACTAGAAACTCCGCTATTAAAAACTCCGCAACTAGAAACTCCGCAATTAGAAACTCCGCAACTTGAAACTTCACAACTAGATACTCCACAACTGGAAACTCCACAACTAGATACTTCACAACTGGAAACTCCACAACTAGATACTCCACAACTGGAAACTCCACAACCAGAAACTCCACAACTAGAGACTCCAAAACTCGAAACTCCACAACTAGAAACTCCACAACTAGAAAATCCACAACCAGAGACTCTGCAATTCCACAACTAGAAACTCCACAACTGGAAACTCCACAACTAAATACTCCGCAACTAGAAACTCTACAACTAGAGACTCCACAACTTGAAACTCCACAACTAAAAACTCCACAACTAGAAACTCTGCAACTAGAGACTCCAGAACTAGAACCTCCACAACTACAAACTCTACAAATAGAGACTCTGCTACAAGAAATTTCATGTCTAGAAAGTCCACAACCAGAAACTCTACAACTGGAAACTCCACAACTAGAAACTCCACAACTAGAAACTCCACAACTAGAGATTCCGCAACTAGAAACTCCACAACCAGAGACCCTGCAACTAGAAACTCCGCAGCTAGAAACTCCACAAATAGAAACTCCGCAACTTGAAACTCCACAACTAGATACTCCACAACTGGAAACTCCACGACTAGATACTCCACAACTGGAAACTCCACAACCAGAAGGTCCACAACTAGAGACTCCAAAACTCGAAACTCCACAACTAGAAAATCCACAACCAGAGACTCTGCAATTCCACAACTAGAAACTCCACAACTGGAAACTCCACAACTAGATACTCCGCAACCAGAAACTCCACAACTAGAGACTCCACAACTTGCTAGAAACTCCACAACTTGAAACCTCACAACCTTAAGTAACGCAACTAGAAAATCCACAGCTAGAGATTCTGTAACTAGAAACTACACAACTAGAAACTCCACAACTCAAAACTCCACAACTAGAAACTCCAAAACTCGAAACTCCACAACTCAAAACTCCACAACTGGAAACTCCACAACTAGACACTCCACAACTAAAACTCTTCAACTAGAAACTCCTAAACTAGAGACTCCACAACTAGAAACTCCACAACCAGAAACTCCACAACTAAAAACTCCACAACTAAAAACTCCGCAACTAGAGACTCACCAACTAGAAACTCCACAACTAGAAACTCCACAACTACAAACTCCACAAATACAGACTCGTCAACTAGAAATTCCATATCTAGAAACTCCACAACTAAAAACTGCAAAACTAGAGACTTCTCAACTAGAAACTCAACAACTAGAAACTCCACAACTAAAAACTTCACAACTGGAAACTCCACAACTTGAGAATCCGCAACTTGAAACTTCACAACTGGAAACTCCACAACTAGATACTCCACAACTGGAAACTCCACAACTAGAAACTCCACAACTAGACGCCACAACTTGAAACTCCACAACTAGAGACTCCGCAACTAGAAACTCCACAACTAGAGACTTCGCAACTCCACAACTAGAAACTCCACAACTGGAAACTCCACAACTAGATACTCCGCAACTGGAAACTCCGCAACTAGAGACTCCACAACTTGAAACTCCACAACTTTAAACTCCACAACTTGAGACTCCACAACTAGAAACTCCACAACTGGAAACTCCGCAACTAGAGACTCCACAACTTGAAACTCCACAACTTTAAACTCCACAACTTGAGACTCCACAACTAGAAACTCCACAACTCAAAACTCCACAACTGGAAACTCCACAATTAGAAACTCCACAACCAGAAACTCCACAACTAGAAACTCCACAACTAAAAACTCCACAACTGGAAACTCCACAACTAGAAACTACACAACTAGAAACTCCACAACTAGAGACTCCACAACTAGAAACTCCACAACTATAAACTCCACAACCAGAGACTCTGCAATTCCACAACTAGGAACTCCACAACTGCAAACTCCACAACTAGATACTCCGCAACTAGAAACTCCACAACTAGAGACTCCACAACTAGAAACTCCACAACTATAAACTCCACAACTAGAAACTCTGCAACTAGAGACTCCACAACTAGAAACTCCACAACTAGAAAATCCACAACCAGAGACTCTGCAATTCCACAACTAGAAACTCCACAGCTGGAAACTCCACAACTAGATACTCCGCAACTAGAAACTCCACAACTAGAGACTCAACAACTTGAAACTCCACAACTAGAAACTCCACAACTAGAAACTCTGCAACTAGAAACTCCACAGCTAGAAACTCCACAACTACAAACTCTACAAATAGAGACTCGGCTACAAGAAATTTCATGTCTAGAAAGTCCACAACCAGAAACTCCACAACTGGAAACTCCACAACTAGAAACTCCACAACTAGAGATTCCGCAACTAGAAACTCCACAACCAGAGACTCTGCAACTAGAAACTCCGCAGCTAGAAACTCCACAAATAGAAACTCCGCAACTTGAAACTCCACAACTAGATACTCCACAACTGGAAACTCCACAACTAGATACTTCACAACTGGAAACTCCACAACTAGATACTCCACAACTCAAAACTCCACAACTAGAAACTCCAAAACTCGAAACTCCAAAACTCGAAACTCCACAACTGGAAACTCCACAACTAGAAAATCCACAACTAAAACTCTTCAACTAGAAACTCCTAAACTAGAGACTCCACAACTAGAAACTCCACAACCAGAAACTCCACAACTAAAAACTCCACAACTAAAAACTCCGCAACTAGAGACTCACCAACTAGAAACTCCACAACTAGAAACTCCACAACTACAAACTCCACAAATACAGACTCGTCAACTAGAAATTCCATATCTAGAAACTCCACAACTAAAAACTGCAAAACTAGAGACTTCTCAACTAGAAACTCAACAACTAGAAACTCCACAACTAAAAACTTCACAACTGGAAACTCCACAACTTGAGAATCCGCAACTTGAAACTTCACAACTGGAAACTCCACAACTAGATACTCCACAACTGGAAACTCCACAACTAGAAACTCCACAACTAGACGCCACAACTTGAAACTCCACAACTAGAGACTCCGCAACTAGAAACTCCACAACTAGAGACTTCGCAACTCCACAACTAGAAACTCCACAACTGGAAACTCCACAACTAGATACTCCGCAACTGGAAACTCCGCAACTAGAGACTCCACAACTTGAAACTCCACAACTTTAAACTCCACAACTTGAGACTCCACAACTAGAAACTCCACAACTGGAAACTCCGCAACTAGAGACTCCACAACTTGAAACTCCACAACTTTAAACTCCACAACTGGAAACTCCACAACTAGAAACTCCACAAATAGAAACTCCACAACCAGAAACTCCACAACCAGAAACTCCACAACTAGAAACTCCACAACTATAAACTCCACAACCAGATTCTCTGCAATTCCACAACTAGAAACTCCACAACTGCAAACTCCACAAATAGATACTCCGCAACTAGAAACTCCACAACTAGAGACTCCACAACTTGAAACTCCACAACTAGAAACTCCACAACTACGAACTCTACAAGTAAAGACTCGGCTACAAGAAATTTCATGTCTAGAAAGTCCACAACTAAAAACTCCACAACTGGAAACTCCACAACTAGAAACTCCAAAACTAGAAGCTTCACAACTAGAGACTCTGCAACTAAAGACTCCACAACTAGAAACTCCACAACTAGAAACTCCACAACCAGAGACTCTGCAATTCCACAACTAGAAACTCCACAACTAAATTTTCTGCAACTAGAAACTCCGCAACTAGAAACTCCACAACCAGAGACTCTGCAACTAGAAACTCCGCAACTAGAAACTACGCAGCTAGAAACTACACAACTAGAGACTCCACAACTAGAAACTTCACAACAAGAAACTCCGCAACTAGAGACTCCACCACTAGAAACTCCACAACTAGAAACTCCACAACCAGAAACTCCACAACTAGAAACTCCACAACTAAAAACTCCGCAACTAGAGACTCACCAACTAGAAACTCCACAACTGGAAACTCCACAAATAAAGACTCGGCAACTAGAAATTCCATATCTAGAAACTCCACAACTAAAAACTGCAAAACTAGAGACTTCTCAACTAGAAACTCAACAACTAGAAACTCCACAACTAAAAACTCCACAACTGGAAACTCCACAACTTGAGACTCCGCAACTTGAAACTTCACAACAGGAAACTCAACAACTAGATACTCCACAACTGGAAACTCCACAACTAGAAACTGCACAACTAGACGCCACAACTTGAAACTCCACAACTAGAGACTCCGCAACTAGAAACTGCACAACTAGAGACTCCGCAACTCCACAAATAGAAACTCCACAACTGGAAACTCCACAACTAGATACTCCGCAACTGGAAACTCCACAACTAGAGACTCAACAACTTGAAACTCCACAACTTTAAACTCCACAACTTGAGACTCCACAACTGGAAACTCCACAACTAGAAACTCCACAACTCAAAACTCCACAACTGGAAACTCCACAATTAGAAACTCCACAACCAGAAACTCCACAACTAGAAACTCCACAACTAAAAACTCCACAACTAGATACTCCGCAACTAGAAACTCCACAACCAGACACTCTGCAACTAGAAACTCCGCAACTAGAAACTCCGCAGCTAGAAACTCCACAACTCAAAACTCCACAACTAGAAACTCCAAAACTCGAAACTCCACAACTAGAAACTCCACAACTGGAAACTCCACAACTAGATACTCCTCAACTAGAGAATTCGCAACTAGAAACTCCAAAACTAGAGACTCTGCAACTAGAAACTCCGCAGCTAGAACCTCCACAACTAGAAACTCCACAACTAGAAACTCCACAACTAGAAACTCCACAACTCGAAACTCCACAACTCAAAACTCCACAACTTGAAACTCAACAACTAGAGACTCCAAAACTACAAACTCCACAACTAGAAACTCCACAACTAGAAACTCCACAACTGGAAACTCCAAAACTTGAGACTCCGCAACTTGAAACTCCACGACTAGAAACTCCGCTATTAAAAACTCCGCAACTAGAAACTCCGCAACTAGAAACTCCGCAACTTGAAACTTCACAACTAGATACTCCACAGCTGGAAACTCCACAACTAGATACTTCACAACTGGAAACTCCACAACTAGATACTCCACAACTGGAAACTCCACAACCAGAAACTCCACAACTAGAGACTCCAAAACTCGAAACTCCACAACTAGAAACTCCACAACTAGAAAATCCACAACCAGAGACTCTGCAATTCCACAACTAGAAACTCCACAACTGGAAACTCCACAACTAAATACTCCGCAACTAGAAACTCTACAACTAGAGACTCCACAACTTGAAACTCCACAACTAAAAACTCCACAACTAGAAACTCTGCAACTAGAGACTCCAGAACTAGAACCTCCACAACTACAAACTCTACAAATAGAGACTCTGCTACAAGAAATTTCATGTCTAGAAAGTCCACAACCAGAAACTCTACAACTGGAAACTCCACAACTAGAAACTCCACAACTAGAAACTCCACAACTAGAGATTCCGCAACAAGAAACTCCACAACCAGAGACCCTGCAACTAGAAACTCCGCAGCTAGAAACTCCACAAATAGAAACTCCGCAACTTGAAACTCCACAACTAGATACTCCACAACTGGAAACTCCACAACTAGATACTCCACAACTGGAAACTCCACAACCAGAAGGTCCACAACTAGAGACTCCAAAACTCGAAACTCCACAACTAGAAAATCCACAACCAGAGACTCTGCAATTCCACAACTAGAAACTCCACAACTGGAAACTCCACAACTAGATACTCCGCAACCAGAAACTCCACAACTAGAGACTCCACAACTTGCTAGAAACTCCACAACTTGAAACCTCACAACCTTAAGTAACGCAACTAGAAAATCCACAGCTAGAGATTCTGTAACTAGAAACTACACAACTAGAAACTCCACAACTCAAAACTCCACAACTAGAAACTCCAAAACTCGAAACTCCACAACTCAAAACTCCACAACTGGAAACTCCACAACTAGACACTCCACAACTAAAACTCTTCAACTAGAAACTCCTAAACTAGAGACTCCACAACTAGAAACTCCACAACCAGAAACTCCACAACTAAAAACTCCACAACTAAAAACTCCGCAACTAGAGACTCACCAACTAGAAACTCCACAACTAGAAACTCCACAACTACAAACTCCACAAATACAGACTCGTCAACTAGAAATTCCATATCTAGAAACTCCACAACTAAAAACTGCAAAACTAGAGACTTCTCAACTAGAAACTCAACAACTAGAAACTCCACAACTAAAAACTTCACAACTGGAAACTCCACAACTTGAGAATCCGCAACTTGAAACTTCACAACTGGAAACTCCACAACTAGATACTCCACAACTGGAAACTCCACAACTAGAAACTCCACAACTAGACGCCACAACTTGAAACTCCACAACTAGAGACTCCGCAACTAGAAACTCCACAACTAGAGACTTCGCAACTCCACAACTAGAAACTCCACAACTGGAAACTCCACAACTAGATACTCCGCAACTGGAAACTCCGCAACTAGAGACTCCACAACTTGAAACTCCACAACTTGAGACTCCACAACTAGAAACTCCACAACTGGAAACTCCGCAACTAGAGACTCCACAACTTGAAACTCCACAACTTTAAACTCCACAACTTGAGACTCCACAACTAGAAACTCCACAACTCAAAACTCCACAACTCAAAACTCCACAACTGGAAACTCCACAATTAGAAACTCCACAACCAGAAACTCCACAACTAGAAACTCCACAACTAAAAACTCCACAACTGGAAACTCCACAACTAGAAACTACACAACTAGAAACTCCACAACTAGAGACTCCACAACTAGAAACTCCACAACTATAAACTCCACAACCAGAGACTCTGCAATTCCACAACTAGGAACTCCACAACTGCAAACTCCACAACTAGATACTCCGCAACTAGAAACTCCACAACTAGAGACTCCACAACTAGAAACTCCACAACTATAAACTCCACAACTAGAAACTCTGCAACTAGAGACTCCACAACTAGAAACTCCACAACTAGAAAATCCACAACCAGAGACTCTGCAATTCCACAACTAGAAACTCCACAGCTGGAAACTCCACAACTAGATACTCCGCAACTAGAAACTCCACAACTAGAGACTCAACAACTTGAAACTCCACAACTAGAAACTCCACAACTAGAAACTCTGCAACTAGAAACTCCACAGCTAGAAACTCCACAACTACAAACTCTACAAATAGAGACTCGGCTACAAGAAATTTCATGTCTAGAAAGTCCACAACCAGAAACTCCACAACTGGAAACTCCACAACTAGAAACTCCACAACTAGAGATTCCGCAACTAGAAACTCCACAACCAGAGACTCTGCAACTAGAAACTCCGCAGCTAGAAACTCCACAAATAGAAACTCCGCAACTTGAAACTCCACAACTAGATACTCCACAACTGGAAACTCCACAACTAGATACTTCACAACTGGAAACTCCACAACTAGATACTCCACAACTGGAAACTCCACAACCAGAAACTCCACAACTAAAGACTCCAAAACTCGAAACTCCACAACTAGAAACTCCACAACTAGAAAATCCACAACCAGAGACTCTGCAATTCCACAACTAGAAACTCCACAACTGGAAACTCCACAACTAGATACTCCGCAACTAGAAACTCCACAACTAGAGACTCCACAACTTGAAACTCCACAACTAGAAACTCCACAACTAGAAACTCTGCAACTAGAGACTCCACAACTAGAAACTCCACAACTACAAACTCTACAAATAGAGACTCGGCTACAAGAAATTTCATGTCTAGAAAGTCCACAACCGGAAACTCCACAACTGGAAACTCCACAACTAGAAACTCTGCAGCTAGAAACTACACAACTAGAGACTCCACAACTAGAAACTCCACAACTAGAAACTCCACAACTTGAAACCTCAAAACCTTAAGTTACGCAACTAGAAAATCCACAGCTAGAGATTCCGCAACTAGAAACTACACAACTAGAAACTCCACAACTCAAAACTCCACAACTAGAAACTCCAAAACTCGAAACTCCACAACTCGAAACTCCACAACTGGAAACTCCACAACTAGACACTCCACAACTAAAAACTCTTCAACTAGAAACTCCTAAACTAGAGACTCCACAACTAGAGAATCTACAACTAGAGACTTCAAACTAGAAACTCAACAACTAGAAACTCCACAACTAAAAACTCAACAAGTAGAAACTCCACAGCATGAGACTCCGCAACTTGAAACTCCACAACTAGAAACTCCGCAACTAGAAACTCTACAACTAGGAACTCCGCAACTAGAAACTCCACAACAAGAAACTCCACAACTCGAAACTCCACTACTAGATACTCCACAACTGGATACTCGACAACTAGAAACTCCACATCTAGAGACTCCACAACTGGAAACTCGAACACGAGAGACTCTGCAACTAGAAACTTCACAACTAGAGACTCCGCAACTCCACAACTAGAACTCCACAACTGAAAAATCCACAACTAGATACTCCACTACTAGAAAATCCACAACTTGAAACTCCACAACTATAGACTCAACAACTTGAAACTCCACAAGTTTAAACTCCACAACTAAAGACTCCACAACTAGAAACTTCACAACTGGAAACTCCACAACTAGAAACTCCGCAACTAGAAACTCCACAATAGGACACTCTACAACTAGAATCTCCACAACTAGAAACTCCAAAACTAGAAACTCCACAACTAGAAACTTCACAACTAGAAACTCCGCAACTAGAGACTCCACCACTAGAAACTCCACAACTAAAAACTCCGCAACCAGAAACTCCACAACTAGAAACTCCACAACTAGAAACTCCGCAACTAGAGACTCACAAACTACAAACTCCACAGATACAGACTCGGCAACTAGAAATTCCATATGTAGAAACTCCACAACTAAAAACTGCAAAACTAGAGACTTCTCAACTAGAAACTCAACAACTAGAAACTCCACAACTAAAAACTCCTCAACTGAAAACTCCACAACTTGAGACTCCGCAACTTGAAACTTCACACCTAGAAACTCCGCTATTAAAAACTCCGCAACTAGAAACTCCGCAACTAGAAACTCCACAACTTAAAACTCCACAACTAGATACTCCACAACTGGAAACTTTACAACTAGATACTTCACAACTGGAAACCCCACAACTAGATACTCCACAACTGGAAACTCCACAACTGGAAACTCCACAACTAGAAACTCCACAACCAGAAACTCCACAACCAGAAACTCCACAACTAGAAACTTCACAACTAGAGACTCCGCAACTGGAGACTCCACAACTAGAAACTCCACAACTATAAACTCCACAACCAGAGACTCTGCCATTCTACAACTAGAAACTCCACAACTGCAAACTCCACAACTAGATACTCCGCAACTAGAAACTCCACAACTAGAGACTCCACAACTTGAAACTGCACAACCAGAAACTCCACAACTAGAAACTCCACAACTGGAAACTCCACAACTGGAAACTCCACAACTAGAAACTCCACAACTAGAAACTCCACAACTGGAAACTCCACAACTAGACACTCCACAACTAGAAACTCCAAAACCAGAAACTCCACAACTAGAAACTCCACAACTAGAGACTCTGCAACTAAAAACTCCACAACTACAAACTCCACAACTATAAACTCCACAACCAGAGACTCTGCAATTCCACAACTAGAAACTCCACAACTAGATTTTCTGCGACTAGAAACTCCGCAACTAGAAACTCCACAACCAGAGATTCTGCAACTACAAACTCCGCAACTAGAAACTACGCAGCTAGAAACTACACAACTAGAGACTCCACAACTAGAAACTTCACAACTAGAAACTCCGCAACTAGAGACTCCACCACTAGAAACTCCACATATAGAAACTCCACAACCAGAAACTCCACAACTAGAAACTCCACAACTAAAAACTCCGCAACTAGAGACTCCCCAACTAGAAACTCCACAACTGGAAACTCCACAACTACAAACTCCACAAATAAAGACTCGGCAACTAGAAATTCCATATCTAGAAACTCCACAACTAAAAACTGCAAAACTAGAGACTTCTCAACTAGAAACTCAACAACTAGAAACTCCACAACTAAAAACTCCACAACTGGAAACTCCACAACTTGAGACTCCGCAACTTGAAACTTCACAACTGGAAACTCCACAACTAGATACTCCACAACTGGAAACTTCACAACTAGAAACTCCACAACTAGACGCCACAACTTGAAACTCCACAACTAGAGACTCCGCAACTAGGAACTGCACAACTGGAGACTCCGCAACACCACAACTGGAAACTCCACAACTAGATACTCCGCAACTGGAAACTCCACAACTAGAGACTCAACAACTTGAAACTCCACAACTTTAAACTCCACAACTTGAGACTCCACAACTAGAAACTCCACAACACAAAACTCCACAACTGGAAACTCCACAATTAGAAACTCCACAACCAGAAACTCCACAACTAGAAACTCCACAACTAAAAACTCCACAACTGGAAACTCCACAACTAGACACTCCACAACTAGAAACTCCACAACTAGAGACTCCGCAACTAGAAACTCCACAACCAGAGACTCTGCAACTAGAAACTCCGCAACTAGAAACTCCGCAGCTAGAAACTCCACCTAGAAAGCTAGAAACTCTTCAACTAGAAACTCCTAACTAGAGACTCCACAACTAGAGAATCTACAACTAGAGACTTCAAACTAGAAACTCAACAACTAGAAACTCCACAACTAAAAACTCAACAAGTAGAAACTCCACAGCATGAGACTCCGCAACTTGAAACTCCACAACTAGAAACTCCGCAAGTAGAAACTCTACAACTAGGAACTCCGCAACTAGAAACTCCACAACTAGAAACTCCACAACTCGAAACTCCACTACTAGATACTCCACAACTGGATACTCGACAACCAAAAACTCCACATCTAGAGACTCCACAACTGGAAACTCCACAACTAGAGACTCTGCAACTAGAAACTTCACAAGTAGAGACTCCGCAACTCCACATTTAGAAACTCCACAACTAGAAACTCCAAAACTAGAAACTCCACAACTAGAAACTTCACAACTAGAAACTCCGCAACTAGAGACTCCACCACTAGAAACTCCACAACTAGAAACTCCACAACCAGAAACTCCACAACTAGAAACTCCACAACTAAAACTCCGCAGCTAGAGACTCACCAACTAGAAACTCCACAACTAGAAATTCCACAACTACAAACTCCACAAATACAGACTCGGCAACTAGAAATTCCATATCTGGAAACTCCACAACTAAAAACTGCAAAACTAGAGACTTCTCAACTAGAAACTCAACAACTTGAAACTCCACAACTAGAGACTCCGCAACTAGAAACTCCACAACTAGAGACTCCGCAAATCCACAACTAGAAACTCCACAACTGGAAACTCCACAACTAGATACTCCGCAACTGGAAACTCCACAACTAGAGACTCCACAACTTGAAACTCCACAACTTTAAACTCCACAACTTGAGACTCCACAACTAGAAACTCCACAACTCAAAACTCCACAACTGGAAACTCCAGAATTAGAAACTCCACAACCAGAAACTCCACAACTAGAAACTCCACAACTAAAAACTCCACAACTGGAAACTCCACAACTAGAAACTCCACAACTAGAAACTCCACAACTAGAGACTCCGCAATTAGAAACTCCACAACCAGAGACTCTGCAACTAGAAACTCCGCAACTAGAAACTCCGCAGCTAGAAACTACACAACTAGAGACTCTACAACTAGAAACTACACAACTTGAAACCTCACAACCTTAAGTTACGCAACTAGAAAATCCACAGATAGAGATTCCGCACCTAGAAACTCTACAACTAGAAACTCCGCAACTCAAAACTCCCAAACTAGAAACTCCAAAACTCGAAACTCCACAACTAGAAACTCCACAACTGGAAACTCCACAACTAGACAGTCCACAACTAAAAACTCTTCAACTAGAAACTCCTAAACTAGAGACTCCACAACTAGAGAATCTACAACTAGAGACTTCAAACTAGAAACTCAACAACTAGAAACTTCAAAACTCGAAACTCTACTAGAATCTACACAACTGGAAACTCCACAACTAGACACTCGACAACTAGAAACTCCGCAACTAGAGACTGCAACTATGGAACTCCGCAACTAAAAACTCCGCAACAAGAAATTCCACAGCTAGAAACACCACAACTAGACACTCCGCAACTAGAAACTCCACAACTTGAGACGCCGCAACTAGAAACTCCACAACTTGAAACTTCACAACTAGAAACTCCACAACTAGAATCTCTACAACTAGAGACTCCTCAACTAGAGAATTCGCAACTAGAAACTCCAAAACTAGAGACTCTGCAACTAGAAACTCCGCAGCTAGAACCTCCACAACTAGAAACTCCACAACTAGAAACTCCACAACTAGAAACTCCACAACTCGAAACTCCACAACTCAAAACTCCACAACTTGAAACTCAACAACTAGAGACTCCACAACTACAAACTCCACAACTAGACACTCCACAACTAGAAACTCCACAACTAGAAACTCCACAACTGGAAACTCCAAATTTTGAGATTCCGCCACTTGAAACTCCACAACTAGAAACTCCGCTATTAAAAACTCCGCAACTAGAAACTCCGCAACTTGAAACTCCACAACTTGATACTCCACAACTGGAAACTCCACAACTAGATACTTCACAACTGGAAACTCCACAACTAGATACTCCACAACTGGAAACTCCACAACCAGAAAGTCCACAATTAGAGACTCCAAAACTCGAAACTCCACAACTAGAGACTCCATAACTAGAAACTCCACAACTAGAAACCTCACAACTAGAAACTCCACAACTGGAAACTCCAAAACTTGAGACTCCGCAACTTGAAACTCCACAACTAGAAACTCCGCTATTAAAAACTCCGCAACTAGAAACTCCGCAACTAGAAACTCCGCAACTTGAAACTCCACAACTTGATACTCCACA
This sequence comes from Rhipicephalus microplus, assembly GCF_043290135.1. NCBI lineage: Eukaryota > Metazoa > Arthropoda > Arachnida > Ixodida > Ixodidae > Rhipicephalus > Rhipicephalus microplus. Next base: position 92,681 of record NW_027464804.1, read on the forward strand.
ACTGGAAACTCCACAACTAGATACTTCACAACTGGATACTTCACAACTGGAAACTCCACAACTAGAAACTCCAAAACCAGAAACTCCACAACTAGAAACTCCACAACTAGAGACTCTGCAACTAAAAACTCCACAACTAGAAACTCCACAACTATAAACTCCACAACCAGAGATTCTGCAATTCCACAACTAGAAACTCCACAACTAGATTTTCTGCAACTAGAAACTCCGCAACTAGAAACTCCACAACCAGAGACTCTGCAACTAGAAACTCCGCAACTAGAAACTACGCAGCTAGAAACTACACAACTAGAGACTCCACAACTAGAAACTTCACAACTAGAAACTCCGCAACTAGAGACTCCCCAACTAGAAACTCCACAACTGGAAACTCCACAACTACAAACTCCACAAATAAAGACTCGGCAACTAGAAATTCCATATCTAGAAACTCCACAACTAAAAACTGCAAAACTAGAGACTTCTCAACTAGAAACTCAACAACTAGAAACTCCACAACTAAAAACTCCACAACTGGAAACTCCACAACTTGAGACTCCGCAACTTGAAACTTCACAACTGGAAACTCCACAACTAGATACTCCACAACTGGAAACTTCACAACTAGAAACTCCACAACTAGACGCCACAACTTGAAACTCCACAACTAGAGACTCCGCAACTAGGAACTGCACAACTAGAGACTCCGCAACACCACAACTGGAAACTCCACAACTAGATACTCCGCAACTGGAAACTCCACAACTAGAGACTCAACAACTTGAAACTCCACAACTTTAAACTCCACAACTTGAGACTCCACAACTAGAAACTCCACAACACAAAACTCCACAACTGGAAACTCCACAATTAGAAACTCCACAACCAGAAACTCCACAACTAGAAACTCCACAACTAAAAACTCCACAACTGGAAACTCCACAACTAGACACTCCACAACTAGAAACTCCCCAACTAGAGACTCCGCAACTAGAAACTCCACAACCAGAGACTCTGCAACTAGAAACTCCGCAACTAGAAACTCCGCAGCTAGAAACTCCACAACTACAACTCCACAACTAGAAACTCCAAAACTCGAAACTCCACAACTAGAAACTCCACAACTGGAAACTCCACAACTAGACAGTCCACAACTAAAAACTCTTCAACTAGAAACTCCTAAACTAGAGACTCCACAACTAGAGAATCTACAACTAGAGACTTCAAACTAGAAACTCAACAACTAGAAACTTCAAAACTCGAAACTCTACTAGAATCTACACAACTAGAAACTCCACAACTAGACACTCGACAACTAGAAACTCCGCAACTAGAGACTGCAACTATGGAACTCCGCAACTAAAAACTCCGCAACAAGAAATTCCACAGCTAGAAACACCACAACTAGACACTCCGCAACTAGAAACTCCACAACTTGAGACGCCGCAACTAGAAACTCCACAACTTGAAACTTCACAACTAGAAACTCCACAACTAGAATCTCTACAACTAGAGACTCCTCAACTAGAGAATTCGCAACTAGAAACTCCAAAACTAGAGACTCTGCAACTAGAAACTCCGCAGCTAGAACCTCCACAACTAGAAACTCCACAACTAGAAACTCCACAACTAGAAACTCCACAACTCGAAACTCCACAACTCAAAACTCCACAACTTGAAACTCAACAACTAGAGACTCCACAACTACAAACTCCACAACTAGAAACTCCACAACTAGAAACTCCACAACTAGAAACTCCACAACTGGAAACTCCAAATTTTGAGACTCCGCCACTTGAAACTCCACAACTAGAAACTCCGCTATTAAAAACTCCGCAACTAGAAACTCCGCAACTTGAAACTCCACAACTTGATACTCCACAACTGGAAACTCCACAACTAGATACTTCACAACTGGAAACTCCACAACTAGATACTCCACAACTGGAAACTCCACAACCAGAAAGTCCACAATTAGAGACTCCAAAACTCGAAACTCCACAACTAGAAACTCCACAACCAGAAAATCCACAACCAGAGACTCTGCAATTCCACAACTAGAAACTCCACAACTGGAAACTCCCAACTAGATACTCTGCAACTAGAAACTCCACAACTAGAGACTCCACAACTTGGAACTCCACAACTAGAAACTCCACAACTAGAAACTCTGCAACTAGAGACTCCACAACTAGAACCTCCACAACTACAAGCTCTACAAATAGAGACTCTGCTACAAGAAATTTCATGTCTAGAAAGTCCACAACCAGAAACTCTACAACTGGAAACTCCACAACTACAAACTCCACAACTAGAAACTCCACAACTAGAGATACCGCAACTAGAAACTCCACAACCAGAGACTCTGCATATAGAAACTCCGCAGCTAGAAACTCCACAAATAGAAACTCCGCAACTTGAAACTCCACAACTAGATACTCCACAACTGGAAACTCCACAACTAGATACTTCACAACTGGAAACTCCACAACTAGATACTCCACAACTGGAAACTCCACAACTGGAAACTCCACAACTAGAAACTCTACAACTAGAGACTCCAAAACTCGAAACTCCACAACTAGAAACTCCACAACTAAAAAATCCACAACCAGAGACTCTGCCATTCCACAACTAGAAACTCCACAACTGGAAACTCCACAACTAGATATTCCGCTACCAGAAACTCCCCAACTAGAGACTCCACAACTTGAAACTCCACAACTACAAACTCCACAACTGGAAACTCTACAACTAGACACTCCACAACTTGAAACTCCACAACCAGAAACTCCAAAACTCGAAACTCCACAACTCGAAACTCAACAACTCGAAACTCCACAACTGGAAACTCCACAACTAGACACTCCACAACTAAAAACTCTTCAACTAGAAAGTCTTAAACTAGAGATTCCACAACTAGAAACTCCACAACCAGAAACTCCACAACTAGAAACTCCACAACTAAAAACTCCGCAACTAGAGACTCACCAACTAGAAACTCCACAACTAGAAACTCCACAACTACAAACTCCACAAATACAGACTCGTCAACTAGAAATTCCATATCTAGAAACTCCACAACTAAAAACTGCAAAACTAGAGACTTCTCAACTAGAAACTCAACAACTAGAAACTCCACAACTAAAAACTCCACAACTGGAAATCCACAACTTGAGACTCCGCAACATGAAACTTCACAACTGGAAATTCCACAACTAGATACTCCACAACTGGAAACTCCACAACTAGAAACTCCACAACTAGATGCCACAACTTGAAACTCCACAACTAGAGACTCCGCAACTCCACAACTAGAAACTCCACAACTGGAAACTCCACAACTAGATACTCCGCAACTGGAAACTCCGCAACTAGATACTCCACAACTTGAAACTCCACAACTTTAAACTCCACAACTTGAGACTCCACAACTAGAAACTCCACAACTCAAAACTCCACAACTGGAAACTCCAAAATTAGAAACTCCACAACCAGAAACTCCACAACTAGAAACTCCACAACTAAAAACTCCACAACTGGAAACTCCACAACTAGAAACTACACAACAAGAAACTCCACAACTAGAGACACCGCAACTAGAAACTCCACAACCAGAGACTCTGCAACTAGAAACTCCACAACTAGAAACTCCGCAGCTAGAAACTACACAACTAGAGACTCCACAACTAGAAACTCCACAACTATAAACTCCACAACCAGAGACTCTGCAATTCCACAACTAGAAACTCCACAACTTCAACTCCACAACTAGATACTCCGCAACTAGAAACTCCACAACTAGAGACTCCACAACTTGAAACTCCACAACTAGAAACTCCACAACTAGAAACTCTGCAACTAGAGACTCCACAACTAGAAACTCCACAACTAGAAACTCCACAACTACGAACTCTACAAGTAAAGACTCGGCTACAAGAAATTTCATGTCTAGAAAGTCCACAACTAAAAACTCCACAACTGGAAACTCCACAACTAGAAACTCCACAACTAGAAACTCCACAACTGGAAACTCCACAACTAGACACTCCACAAATAGAAACTCCAAAACCAGAAACTCCACAACTAGAAACTCCACAACTAGAAACTTCACAACTAGAGACTCTGCAACTAAAGACTCCACAACTAGAAACTTCACAACTAGAAACTCCACAACCAGAGACTCTGCAATTCCACAACTAGAAACTCCACCACTAGAAACTCCACAACTAGAAACTCCACAACCAGAAACTCCACAACTAGAAACTCCACAACTAAAAACTCCGCAGCTAGAGACTCACCAACTAGAAACTCCACAACTGGAAACTCCACAACTACAAACTCCACAAATAAAGACTCGGCAACTAGAAATTCCATATCTAGAAACTCGACAACTAAAAACTGCAAAACTAGATACTTCTCAACTAATAACTCAACAACTAGAAACTCCACAACTAAAAACTCCACAACTGGAAACTCCACAACTTGAGACTCCGCAACTTGAAACTTCACAACTGGAAACTCCACAACTAGATACTCCACAACTGGAAACTCCACAACTAGAAACTCCACAACTAGACGCCACAACTTGACACTCCACAACTAGAGACTCTGCAACTAGAAACTGCACAACTAGAGACTCTGCAACTCCACAACTAGAAACTCCACAACTGGAAACTCCACAACTAGATACTCCGCAACTGGAAACTCCACAACTAGAGACTCCACAACTAGAAACTCCACAACTCAAAACTCCACAACTGGAAACTCCACAATTAGAAACTCCACAACCAGAAACTCCACAACTAGAAACTCCACAACTAAAAACTCCACAACTGGAAACTCCACAACTAGAAACTCCACAACTAGAAACTCCACAACTAGAGACTCCGCAACTAGAAACTCCACAACCAGAGACTCTGCAACTAGAAACTCCGCAACTAGAAACTCCGCAGCTAGAAACTACACAACTAGAGACTCCACAACTAGAAACTCCACCGCTAGAAACTTCACAACTAGAAACTACACAACTTGAAACCTCACAACCTTAAGTTACGCAACTAGAAAATCCACAGCTAGAGATTCTGTAACTAGAAACTACACAACTAGAAACTCCACAACTCAAAACTCCACAACTAGAAACTCCAAAACTGGAAACTCCACAACTCGAAACTCCACAACTGGAAACTCCACAACTAGACACTCCACAACTAAAAACTCTTCAACTAGAAACTCCTAAACTAGAGACTCCACAACTAGAAACTCCACAACCAGAAACTCCACAACTAGAAACTCCACAACTAAAAACTCCGCAACTAGAAACTCACCAACTAGAAACTCCACAAATAGAAACTCCACAACTACAAACTCCACAAATACAGACTCGTTAACTAGAAATTCCATATCTAGAAACTCCACAACTAAAAACTGCCAAACTAGAGACTTCTCAACTAGAAACTCAACAACTAGAAACTCCACAACTAAAAACTCCACAACTGGAAACTCCACAACTTGAGACTCCGCAACTTGAAACTTAACAACTGGAAACTCCACAACTAGATACTCCACAACTGGAAACTCCACAACTAGAAACTCCACAACTAGACGCCACAACTTGAAACTCCACAACTAGAGACTCCGCAACTAGAAACTCCACAACTAGAGACTTCGCAACTCCACAACTAGAAACTCCACAACTAGAAACTACACAACTTGAAACCTCACAACCTTAAGTTACGCAACTAGAAAATCCACAGCTAGAGATTCCGCAACTAGAAACTCTACAACTAGAAACTCCACAACTCAAAACTCCACAACTAGAAACTCCAAAACTCGAAACTCCACAACTAGAAACTCCACAACTGGAAACTCCACAACTAGACACTCCACAACTAAAAACTCTTCAACTAGAAACTCGTAAACTAGAGACTCCACAACTTGAGAATCTACAACTAGAAACTTCAAAACTCGAAACTCTACTAGAAACTACACAACTGGAAACTCCACAACTAGACACTCCACAACTAGAAACTCCGCAACCAGAGACTCTGCAACTATGGAACTCCGCAACTAGAAACTCCGCAACAATAAATTCCACAGCTAGAAACACCACAAACAGACACTCCGCAACTAGAAACTCCACAACTTGAGACGCCGACACTAGAAACTCCACAACTTGAAACTTCACAACTAGAAACTCCACAACTAGAAACTCTGCAACTAGAAACTCTGCAGCTAGAACCTCCACAACTAGAAACTCCACAACTAGAAACTCCGCAACTAGAAACTCCGCAACTTGAAACTCCAGAACTAGAAACTCCACAACTAGAAACTCTGCAACTAGAGACTCCACTGCTAGAAACTCCACAACTACAAACTCTACAAATAGAGACTCGGCTACAAGAAATTTCATGTCTAGAAAGTCCACAACCAGAAACTCTACAACTGGAAACTCCACAACTAGAAACTCCACAACCAGAGACTCTGCAACTAGAAACTCCGCAGCTAGAAACTCCACAAATAGAAACTCCGCAACTTGAAACTCCACAACTAGATACTCCACAACTGGAAACTCCACAACTAGATACTTCACAACTGGAAACTCCACAACTAGATACTCCACAACTGGAAACTCCACAACCAGAAACTCCACAACTAGAGACTACAAAACTCGAAACTCCACAACTAGAAAATCCACAACCAGAGAGACTGCAATTCCACAACTAGAAACTCCACATTGTGAAACTCGAGAACTAGATACTCCGCAACTAGAAACTCCACAACTAGAGACTCCACAACTTGAAACTCCACAACTAAAAACTCCACAACTAGAAACTCTGCAACTAGAGACTCCACAACTAGAAACTCCACAACTACAAACTCTACAAATAGACACTCGGCTACAAGAAATTTCATGTCTAGAAAGTCCACAACCAGAAACTCCACAACTGGAAACTCCACAACTAGAAACTCCGCAGCTAGAAACTACACAACTTGAAACCTCACAACCTTAAGTTACGCAACTAGAAAATCCACAGCTAGAGATTCCGCAACTAGAAACTACACAACTAGAAACTCCGCAACAAGAAACTACGCAGCTAGAAACTACACAACTAGAGACTCCACAAATAGAAACTCCACCACTAGAAACTCCAAAACTAGACACTCCACAACTAAAAACTCTTCAACTAGAAACTCCTAAACTAGAGACTCCACAACTAGAGAATCTACAACTAGAAACTTCAAACTAGAAACTCAACAACTAGAAACTCCACAACTAAAAACTCAACAAGTAGAAACTCCACAGCATGAGACTCCGAAACTTGAAACTCCACAACTAGAAACTCCGCAAGTAGAAACTCTACAACTAGGAACTCCGCAACTAGAAACTCCACAACTAGAAACTCCACAACTCGAAACTCCACTACTAGATACTCCACAACTGGATACTCGACAACTAGAAACTCCACATCTAGAGACTCCACAACTGGAAACTCCACAACTAGAGACTCTGCAACTAGAAACTTCACAAGTAGAGACTCCGCAACTCCACATTTAGAAACTCCACAACTAGAAACTCCAAAACTAGAAACTCCACAACTAGAAACTTCACAACTAGAAACTCCGCAACTAGAGACTCCACCACTAGAAACTCCACAACTAGAAACTCCACAACCAGAAACTCCACAACTAGAAACTCCACAACTAAAACTCCGCAGCTAGAGACTCACCAACTAGAAACTCCACAACTAGAAATTCCACAACTACAAACTCCACAAATACAGACTCGGCAACTAGAAATTCCATATCTGGAAACTCCACAACTAAAAACTGCAAAACTAGAGACTTCTCAACTAGAAACTCAACAACTTGAAACTCCACAACTAGAGACTCCGCAACTAGAAACTCCACAACTAGAGACTCCGCAAATCCACAACTAGAAACTCCACAACTGGAAACTCCACAACTAGATACTCCGCAACTGGAAACTCCACAACTAGAGACTCCACAACTTGAAACTCCACAACTTTAAACTCCACAACTTGAGACTCCACAACTAGAAACTCCACAACTCAAAACTCCACAACTGGAAACTCCAGAATTAGAAACTCCACAACCAGAAACTCCACAACTAGAAACTCCACAACTAAAAACTCCACAACTGGAAACTCCACAACTAGAAACTCCACAACTAGAAACTCCACAACTAGAGACTCCGCAATTAGAAACTCCACAACCAGAGACTCTGCAACTAGAAACTCCGCAACTAGAAACTCCGCAGCTAGAAACTACACAACTAGAGACTCCACAACTAGAAACTACTTAACTTGAAACCTCACAACCTTAAGTTACGCAACTAGAAAATCCACAGATAGAGATTCCGCACCTAGAAACTCTACAACTAGAAACTCCGCAACTCAAAACTCCCAAACTAGAAACTCCAAAACTCGAAACTCCACAACTATAAACTCCACAACTGGAAACTCCACAACTAGACACTCCACAACTAAAAACTCTTCAACTAGAAACTCCTGAACTAGAGACTCCACAACTAGAGAATCTACAAGTAGAGACTTCAAACTAGAAACTCAACAACTAGAAACTTCAAAACTCGAAACTCTACTAGAAACTACACAACTGGAAACTCCACAACTAGACACTCTACAACTAGAAACTCCGCAACTAGAGACTCTGCAACTATGGAACTCCACAACTAGAAACTCCGCAACAAGAAATTCCACAGCTAGAAACACCACAACTAGACACTCCGCAACTAGAAACTCCACAACTTGAGACGCCGCAACTAGAAACTCCACAACTTGAAACTTCACAACTAGAAACTCCACAACTAGAAACTCTACAACTAGAGACTCCTGAACTAGAGAATTCGCAACTAGAAACTCCAAAACTAGAGACTCTGCAACTAGAAACTCCGCAGCTAGAACCTCCACAACTAGAAACTCCACAACTAGAAACTCCACAACTAGAAACTCCACAACTCGAAACTCCACAACTCAAAACTCCACAACTTGAAACTCCACAACTAGAGACTCCACAACTAGAAACTCCACAACTAGAAACCTCACAACTAGAAACTCCACAACTGGAAACTCCAAAACTTGAGACTCCGCAACTTGAAACTCCACAACTAGAAACTCCGCTATTAAAAACTCCGCAACTAGAAACTCCGCAACTAGAAACTCCGCAGCTTGAAACTCCACAACTTGATACTCCACAACTGGAAACTCCACAACTAGATACTTCACAACTGGAAACTCCACATCTAGATACTTCACAACTGGAAACTCCACGACCAGAAACTCCACAACTAGAGACTCCAAAACTCTAAACTCCACATCTAGAAACTCCACAACTAGAAAATCCACAACCAGAGACTCTGCAATTCCACAACTAGAAACTCCACAACTGGAAACTCTACAACTAGATACTCTGCAACTAGAAACTCCACAACTAGAGACTCCACAACTTGAAACTTCACAACTAGAAACTCCACAACTAGAAACTCTGCAACTGGAAACTCCACAACTAGATACTACACAACTGGAAACTCCACAACTAGATACTCCACAACTGGAAACTCCACAACCAGAAACTCCACAACTAGAGACTCCAAAACTCGAAACTCCACAACTAGAAACTCCACAACTAGAAAATCCACAACCAGAGACTCTGCAATTCCACAACTAGAAACTCCACAACTGGAACCTCCACAACTAGATACTCCGCAACTAGAAACTCCACAACTAGAGACTCCACAACTTGAAACTCCACAACTAGAAACTCCACAACTAGAAACTCTGCAACTAGAGACTCCATAACTACAAACTCCACAACTATAAACTCTACAAATAGAGACTCGGCTACAAGAAATTTGATGTCTAGAAAGTCCACAACCAGAAACTCCACAACTGGAAACTCCACAACTACAAACTCCGCCGCTAGAAACTACACAACTAGAGACTCCACAGCTAGAAACTCCGCAGCTTGAAACCTCACAACCTTAAGTTATGCAACACATAACCTTAAGTTATGTGTTATAACCTTAAGTTATAACACAAACCCATAACCTTAAGTTATGCAACTAGAAAATCCACAGCTAGAGATTCCGCAACTAGAAACTACACAACTAGAAACTCCACAACTCAAAACTCCACAACTAGAAACTCCAAAACTCGAAACTCCACAACTCGAAACTCCACTACTGGAAACTCCACAACTAGACACTCCACAACTAAAAACTCTTCAACTAGAAACTCCTAAACTAGAGACTCCACAACTAGAGAATCTACAACTAGAGACTTCAAACTAGAAACTCAACAACTAGAAACTCCACAACTAAAACTCAACAAGTAGAAACTCCACAACTGGAAACTCCACAACTAGACACTCTACAACTAGAAACTCCGCAACTAGAGACTCTGCAACTATGGAACTCCGCAACTAGAAACTCCGCAACAAGAAATTCCACAGCTAGAAACACCACAACTAGACACTCCGCAACTAGAAACTCCACAACTTGAGACGCCGCAACTAGAAACTCCACAACTTGAAACTTCACAACTAGAAACTCCACAACTAGAAACTCTACAACTAGAGACTCCTCAACTAGAGAATTCGCAACTAGAAACTCCAATACTAGAGACTCTGCAACTAGAAACTCCGCAGCTAGAACCTCCACAACTAGAAACTCCACAACTAGATACTCCGCAACTGGATACTCCACAACTAGAGACTCCACAACTTGAAACTCCACAACTTTAAACTCCACAACTTGAGACTCCACAACTAGAAACTCCACAACTCAAAACTCCACAACCGGAAACTCCACAATTAGAAACTCCACAACCAGAAACTCCACAACTAGAAACTCCACAACTAAAAACTCCACAACTGGAAACTCCACAACTAGAAACTCCACAACTAGAAACTACACAACTTGAAACCTCACAACCTTAAGTTACACAACTAGAAAATCCACAGATAGAGATTCCGCACCTAGAAACTCTACAACTAGAAACTCCGCAACTCAAAACTCCCCAACTAGAAACTCCAAAACTCGAAACTCCACAACTAGAAACTCCACAACTGGAAACTCCACAACTAGACACTCCACAACTAAAAACTCTTCAACTAGAAACTCCTAAACTAGAGACTCCACAACTAGAGAATCTACAAGTAGAGACTTCAAACTAGAAACTCAACAATTAGAAACTTTAAAACTCGAAACTCTACTAGAAACTACACAACTGGAAACTCCACAACTAGACACTCTACAACTAGAAACTCCGCAACTAGAGACTCTTCAACTATGGAACTCCGCAACTAGAAACTCCGCAACAAGAAATTCCACAGCTAGAAACACCACAACTAGACACTCCGCAACTAGAAACTCCACAACTTGAGACGCCGCAACTAGAAACTCCACAACTTGAAACTTCACAACTAGAAACTCCACAACTAGAAACTCTACAACTAGAGACTCCTCAACTAGAGAATTCGCAACTAGAAACTCCAAAACTAGAGACTCTGCAACTAGAAACTCCGCAGCTAGAACCTCCACAACTAGAAACTCCACAACTAGAAACTCTACAACTAGAGACTCCTCAACTAGAGAATTCGCAACTAGAAACTCCAAAACTAGAGACTCTGCAACTAGAAACTCCGCAGCTAGAACCTCCACAACTAGAAACTCCACAACTAGAAACTCCACAACTACAAACTCCACAACTCGAAACTCCACAACTCAAAACTCTACAACTTGAAACTCCACAACTAGAGACTCCACAACTAGAAACACCACAACTAGAAACCTCACAACTAGAAACTCCACAACTGGAAACTCCAAAACTTGAGACTCCGCAACTTGAAACTCCGCAACTAGAAACTCCGCAACTTGAAACTCCACAACTTGATACTCCACAACTGGAAACTCCACAACTAGATACTTCACAACTGGAAACTCCACAACTAGATACTTCACAACTGGAAACTCCACGACCAGAAACTCCACAACTAGAGACTCCAAAACTCTAAACTCCACATCTAGAAACTCCACAACTAGAAAATCCACAACCAGAGACTCTGCAATTCCACAACTAGAAACTCCACAACTGGAAACTCTACAACTAGATACTCCGCATCTAGAAACTCCACAACTAGAGACTCCACAACTTGAAACTTCACAACTAGAAACTCCACAACTAGAAACTCTGCAACTGGAAACTCCACAACTAGATACTTCACAACTGGAAACTCCACAACTAGATACTCCACAACTGGAAACTCCACAACCAGAAACTCCACAACTAGAGACTCCAAAACTCGAAACTCCACAACTAGAAACTTCACAACTAGAAAATCCACAACCAGAGACTCTGCAATTCCACAACTAGAAACTCCACAACTGGAAACTCCACAACTAGATACTCCGCAACTAGAAACTCCACAACTAGAGACTCCACAACTTGAAACTCCACAACTAGAAACTCCACAACTAGAAACTCTGCAACTAGAGACTCCACAACTACAAACTCCACAACTACAAACTCTACAAATAGAGACTCGGCTACAAGAAATTTGATGGGTAGAAAGTCCACAACCAGAAACTCCACAACTGGAAACTCCACAACTAGAAACTCCGCCGCTAGAAACTACACAACTAGAGACTCCACAACTAGAAACTCCGCAACTTGAAACCTCACAACCTTAAGTTATGCAACTAGAAAATCCACAGCTAGAGATTCCGCAACTAGTAACTACACAACTAGAAACTCCACAACTCAAAACTCCACAACTAGAAACTCCAAAACTCGAAACTCCACAACTCGAAACTCCACTACTGGAAACTCCACAACTAGACACTCCACAACTAAAAACTCTTCAACTAGAAACTCCTAAACAAGAGACTCCACAACTAGAGAATCTACAACTAGAGACTTCAAACTAGAAACTCAACAACTAGAAACTCCACAACTAAAAACTCAACAAGTAGAAACTCCACAGCATGAGACTCCGCAACTTGAAACTCCACAACTAGAAACTCCGCTACTAGAAACTCTACAACTAGGAACTCCGCAAATAGAAACTCCACAACAAGAAACTCCACAACTAGATACTCCACAACTGGAAACTCCACAACTAGAAACTCCACAACTTGAAACCTCACAACCTTAAGTTACGCAACTAGAAAATCCACAGCTAGAGATTCTGTAACTAGAAACTACACAACTAGAAACTCCACAACTCAAAACTCCACAACTAGAAACTCCAAAACTGGAAACTCCACAACTCGAAACTCCACAACTGGAAACTCCACAACTAGACACTCCACAACTAAAAACTCTTCAACTAGAAACTCCTAAACTAGAGACTCCACAACTAGAAACTCCACAACCAGAAACTCCACAACTAGAAACTCCACAACTAAAAACTCCGCAACTAGAAACTCACCAACTAGAAACTCCACAAATAGAAACTCCACAACTACAAACTCCACAAATACAGACTCGTTAACTAGAAATTCCATATCTAGAAACTCCACAACTAAAAACTGCCAAACTAGAGACTTCTCAACTAGAAACTCAACAACTAGAAACTCCACAACTAAAAACTCCACAACTGGAAACTCCACAACTTGAGACTCCGCAACTTGAAACTTAACAACTGGAAACTCCACAACTAGATACTCCACAAATGGAAACTCCACAACTAGAAACTCCACAACTAGACGCCACAACTTGAAACTCCACAACTAGAGACTCCGCAACTAGAAACTCCACAACTAGAGACTTCGCAACTCCACAACTAGAAACTCCACAACTAGAAACTACACAACTTGAAACCTCACAACCTTAAGTTACGCAACTAGAAAATCCACAGCTAGAGATTCCGCAACTAGAAACTCTACAACTAGAAACTCCACAACTCAAAACTCCACAACTAGAAACTCCAAAACTCGAAACTCCACAACTAGAAACTCCACAACTGGAAACTCCACAACTAGACACTCCACAACTAAAAACTCTTCAACTAGAAACTCGTAAACTAGAGACTCCACAACTTGAGAATCTACAACTAGAAACTTCAAAACTCGAAACTCTACTAGAAACTACACAACTGGAAACTCCACAACTAGACACTCCACAACTAGAAACTCCGCAACCAGAGACTCTGCAACTATGGAACTCCGCAACTAGAAACTCCGCAACAATAAATTCCACAGCTAGAAACACCACAAACAGACACTCCGCAACTAGAAACTCCACAACTTGAGACGCCGACACTAGAAACTCCACAACTTGAAACTTCACAACTAGAAACTCCACAACTAGAAACTCTGCAACTAGAAACTCTGCAGCTAGAACCTCCACAACTAGAAACTCCACAACTAGAAACTCCGCAACTAGAAACTCCGCAACTTGAAACTCCAGAACTAGAAACTCCACAACTAGAAACTCCACAACTAGATACTCCACAACTGGAAACTCCACAACCAGAAACTCCACAACTAGAGACTACAAAACTCGAAACTCCACAACTAGAAACTCCACAACTAGAAAATCCACAACCAGAGAGACTGCAATTCCACAACTAGAAACTCCACATTGTGAAACTCGAGAACTAGATACTCCGCAACTAGAAACTCCACAACTAGAGACTCCACAACTTGAAACTCCACAACTAAAAACTCCACAACTAGAAACTCTGCAACTAGAGACTCCACAACTAGAAACTCCACAACTACAAACTCTACAAATAGACACTCGGCTACAAGAAATTTCATGTCTAGAAAGTCCACAACCAGAAACTCCACAACTGGAAACTCCACAACTAGAAACTCCGCAGCTAGAAACTACACAACTAGAGACTTCACAACTAGAAACTCCACAACTAGAAACTCCACAACTTGAAACCTCACAACCTTAAGTTACGCAACTAGAAAATCCACAGCTAGAGATTCCGCAACTAGAAACTACACAACTAGAAACTCCGCAACAAGAAACTACGCAGCTAGAAACTACACAACTAGAGACTCCACAAATAGAAACTCCACCACTAGAAACTCCAAAACTAGACACTCCACAACTAAAAACTCTTCAACTAGAAACTCCTAAACTAGAGACTCCACAACTAGAGAATCTACATCTAGAGACTTCAAACTAGAAACTCAACAACTAGAAACTCCACAACTAAAAACTCAACAAGTAGAAACTCCACAGCATGAGACTCCGCAACTTGAAACTCCACAACTAGAAACTCCGCAAGTAGAAACTCTACAACTAGGAACTCCGCAACTAGAAACTCCACAACTAGAAACTCCACAACTCGAAACTCCACTACTAGATACTCCACAACTGGATACTCGACAACTAGAAACTCCACATCTAGAGACTCCACAACTGGAAACTCCACAACTAGAGACTCTGCAACTAGAAACTTCACAAGTAGAGACTCCGCAACTCCACATTTAGAAACTCCACAACTAGAAACTCCAAAACTAGAAACTCCACAACTAGAAACTTCACAACTAGAAACTCCGCAACTAGAGACTCCACCACTAGAAACTCCACAACTAGAAACTCCACAACCAGAAACTCCACAACTAGAAACTCCACAACTAAAACTCCGCAGCTAGAGACTCACCAACTAGAAACTCCACAACTAGAAATTCCACAACTACAAACTCCACAAATACAGACTCGGCAACTAGAAATTCCATATCTGGAAACTCCACAACTAAAAACTGCAAAACTAGAGACTTCTCAACTAGAAACTCAACAACTTGAAACTCCACAACTAGAGACTCCGCAACTAGAAACTCCACAACTAGAGACTCCGCAAATCCACAACTAGAAACTCCACAACTGGAAACTCCACAACTAGATACTCCGCAACTGGAAACTCCACAACTAGAGACTCCACAACTTGAAACTCCACAACTTTAAACTCCACAACTTGAGACTCCACAACTAGAAACTCCACAACTCAAAACTCCACAACTGGAAACTCCAGAATTAGAAACTCCACAACCAGAAACTCCACAACTAGAAACTCCACAACTAAAAACTCCACAACTGGAAACTCCACAACTAGAAACTCCACAACTAGAAACTCCACAACTAGAGACTCCGCAATTAGAAACTCCACAACCAGAGACTCTGCAACTAGAAACTCCGCAACTAGAAACTCCGCAGCTAGAAACTACACAACTAGAGACTCCACAACTAGAAACTACACAACTTGAAACCTCACAACCTTAAGTTACGCAACTAGAAAATCCACAGATAGAGATTCCGCACCTAGAAACTCTACAACTAGAAACTCCGCAACTCAAAACTCCCAAACTAGAAACTCCAAAACTCGAAACTCCACAACTAGAAACTCCACAACTGGAAACTCCACAACTAGACACTCCACAACTAAAAACTCTTCAACTAGAAACTCCTGAACTAGAGACTCCACAACTAGAGAATCTACAAGTAGAGACTTCAAACTAGAAACTCAACAACTAGAAACTTCAAAACTCGAAACTCTACTAGAAACTACACAACTGGAAACTCCACAACTAGACACTCTACAACTAGAAACTCCGCAACTAGAGACTCTGCAACTATGGAACTCCACAACTAGAAACTCCGCAACAAGAAATTCCACAGCTAGAAACACCACAACTAGACACTCCGCAACTAGAAACTCCACAACTTGAGACGCCGCAACTAGAAACTCCACAACTTGAAACATCACAACTAGAAACTCCACAACTAGAAACTCTACAACTAGAGACTCCTGAACTAGAGAATTCGCAACTAGAAACTCCAAAACTAGAGACTCTGCAACTAGAAACTCCGCAGCTAGAACCTCCATAACTAGAAACTCCACAACTAGAAACTCCACAACTAGAAACTCCACAACTCGAAACTCCACAACTCAAAACTCCACAACTTGAAACTCCACAACTAGAGACTCCACAACTAGAAACTCCACAACTAGAAACCTCACAACTAGAAACTCCACAACTGGAAACTCCAAAACTTGAGACTCCGCAACTTGAAACTCCACAACTAGAAACTCCGCTATTAAAAACTCCGCAACTAGAAACTCCGCAACTAGAAACTCCGCAACTTGAAACTCCACAACTTGATACTCCACAACTGGAAACTCCACAACTAGATACTTCACAACTGGAAACTCCACAACTAGATACTTCACAACTGGAAACTCCACGACCAGAAACTCCACAACTAGAGACTCCAAAACTCTAAACTCCACATCTAGAAACTCCACAACTAGAAAATCCACAACCAGAGACTCTGCAATTCCACAACTAGAAACTCCACAACTGGAAACTCTACAACTAGATACTCTGCAACTAGAAACTCCACAACTAGAGACTCCACAACTTGAAACTTCACAACTAGAAACTCCACAACTAGAAACTCTGCAACTGGAAACTCCACAACTAGATACTTCACAACTGGAAACTCCACAACTAGATACTCCACAACTGGAAACTCCACAACCAGAAACTCCACAACTAGAGACTCCAAAACTCGAAACTCCACAACTAGAAACTCCACAACTAGAAAATCCACAACCAGAGACTCTGCAATTCCACAACTAGAAACTCCACAACTGGAACCTCCACAACTAGATACTCCGCAACTAGAAACTCCACAACTAGAGACTCCACAACTTGAAACTCCACAACTAGAAACTCCACAACTAGAAACTCTGCAACTAGAGACTCCACAACTACAAACTCCACAACTATAAACTCTACAAATAGAGACTCGGCTACAAGAAATTTGATGTCTAGAAAGTCCACAACCAGAAACTCCACAACTGGAAACTCCACAACTACAAACTCCGCCGCTAGAAACTACACAACTAGAGACTCCACAACTAGAAACTCCGCCACTTGAAACCTCACAACCTTAAGTTATGCAACACATAACCTTAAGTTATGTGTTATAACCTTAAGTTATAACACAAACCCATAACCTTAAGTTATGCAACTAGAAAATTCACAGCTAGAGATTCCGCAACTAGAAACTACACAACTAGAAACTCCACAACTCAAAACTCCACAACTAGAAACTCCAAAACTCGAAACTCCACAACTCGAAACTCCACTACTGGAAACTCCACAACTAGACACTCCACAACTAAAAACTCTTCAACTAGAAACTCCTAAACTAGAGACTCCACAACTAGAGAATCTACAACTAGAGACTTCAAACTAGAAACTCAACAACTAGAAACTCCACAACTAAAACTCAACAAGTAGAAACTCCACAACTGGAAACTCCATAACTAGACACTCTACAACTAGAAACTCCGCAACTAGAGACTCTGCAACTATGGAACTCCGCAACTAGAAACTCCGCAACAAGAAATTCCACAGCTAGAAACACCACAACTAGACACTCCGCAACTAGAAACTCCACAACTTGAGACGCCGCAACTAGAAACTCCACAACTTGAAACTTCACAACTAGAAACTCCACAACTAGAAACTCTACAACTAGAGACTCCTCAACTAGAGAATTCGCAACTAGAAACTCCAATACTAGAGACTCTGCAACTAGAAACTCCGCAGCTAGAACCTCCACAACTAGAAACTCCACAACTAGATACTCCGCAACTGGATACTCCACAACTAGAGACTCCACAACTTGAAACTCCACAACTTTAAACTCCACAACTTGAGACTCCACAACTAGAAACTCCACAACTCAAAACTCCACAACTGGAAACTCCACAATTAGAAACTCCACAACCAGAAACTCCACAACTAGAAACTCCACAACTAAAAACTCCACAACTGGAAACTCCACAACTAGAAACTCCACAACTAGAAACTCCACAACTAGAGAGTCCGCAATTAGAAACTCCACAACCAGAGACTCTGCAACTAGAAACTCCGCAACTAGAAACTCCGCAGCTAGAAACTACACAACTAGAGACTCCACAACTAGAAACTACACAACTTGAAACCTCACAACCTTAAGTTACGCAACTAGAAAATCCACAGATAAAGATTCCGCACCTAGAAACTCTACAACTAGAAACTCCGCAACTCAAAACTCCCCAACTAGAAACTCCAAAACTCGAAACTCCACAACTAGAAACTCCACAACTGGAAACTCCACAACTAGACACTCCACAACTAAAAACTCTTCAACTAGAAACTCCTAAACTAGAGACTCCACAACTAGAGAATCTACAAGTAGAGACTTCAAACTAGAAACTGAACAATTAGAAACTTCAAAACTCGAAACTCTACTAGAAACTACACAACTGGAAACTCCACAACTAGACACTCTACAACTAGAAACTCCGCAACTAGAGACTCTGCAACTATGGAACTCCGCAACTAGAAACTCCGCAACAAGAAATTCCACAGCTAGAAACACCACAACTAGACACTCCGCAACTAGAAACTCCACAACTTGAGACGCCGCAACTAGAAACTCCACAACTTGAAACTTCACAACTAGAAACTCCACAACTAGAAACTCTACCACTAGAGACTCCTCAACTAGAGAATTCGCAACTAGAAACTCCAAAACTAGAGACTCTGCAACTAGAAACTCCGCAGCTAGAACCTCCACAACTAGAAACTCCACAACTAGAAACTCCACAACTTGAAACTTCACAACTAGAAACTCCACAACTAGAAACTCTACAACTAGAGACTCCTCAACTAGAGAATTCGCAACTAGAAACTCCAAAACTAGAGACTCTGCAACTAGAAAATCCGCAGCTAGAACCTCCACAACTAGAAACTCCACAACTAGAAACTCCACAACTACAAACTCCACAACTCGAAACTCCACAACTCAAAACTCTACAACTTGAAACTCCACAACTAGAGACTCCACAACTAGAAACACCACAACTAGAAACCTCACAACTAGAAACTCCACAACTGGAAACTCCAAAACTTGAGACTCCGCAACTTGAAACTCCGCAACTAGAAACTCCGCAACTTGAAACTCCACAACTTGATACTCCACAACTGGAAACTCCACAACTAGATACTTCACAACTGGAAACTCCACAACTAGATACTTCACAACTGGAAACTCCACGACCAGAAACTCCACAACTAGAGACTCCAAAACTCTAAACTCCACATCTAGAAACTCCACAACTAGAAAATCCACAACCAGAGACTCTGCAATTCCACAACTAGAAACTCCACAACTGGAAACTCTACAACTAGATACTCCGCATCTAGAAACTCCACAACTAGAGACTCCACAACTTGAAACTTCACAACTAGAAACTCCACAACTAGAAACTCTGCAACTGGAAACTCCACAACTAGATACTTCACAACTGGAAACTCCACAACTAGATACTCCACAACTGGAAACTCCACAACCAGAAACTCCACAACTAGAGACTCCAAAACTCGAAACTCCACAACTAGAAACTTCACAACTAGAAAATCCACAACCAGAGACTCTGCAATTCCACAACTAGAAACTCCACAACTGGAAACTCCACAACTAGATACTCCGCAACTAGAAACTCCACAACTAGAGACTCCACAACTTGAAACTCCACAACTAGAAACTCCGCAACTAGAAACTCTGCAACTAGAGACTCCACAACTACAAACTCCACAACTACAAACTCTACAAATAGAGACTCGGCTACAAGAAATTTGATGGGTAGAAAGTCCACAACCAGAAACTCCACAACTGGAAACTCCACAACTAGAAACTCCGCCGCTAGAAACTACACAACTAGAGACTCCACAACTAGAAACTCCGCAACTTGAAACCTCACAACCTTAAGTTATGCAACTAGAAAATCCACAGCTAGAGATTCCGCAACTAGTAACTACACAACTAGAAACTCCACAACTCAAAACTCCACAACTAGAAACTCCAAAACTCGAAACTCCACAACTCGAAACTCCACTACTGGAAACTCCACAACTAGACACTCCACAACTAAAAACTCTTCAACTAGAAACTCCTAAACAAGAGACTCCACAACTAGAGAATCTACAACTAGAGACTTCAATCTAGAAACTCAACAACTAGAAACTCCACAACTAAAAACTCAACAAGTAGAAACTCCACAGCATGAGACTCCGCAACTTGAAACTCCACAACTAGAAACTCCGCAACTAGAAACTCTACAACTAGGAACTCCGCAAATAGAAACTCCACAACAAGAAACTCCACAACTAGAAACTCTGCAACTGGAAACTCCACAACTAGATACTTCACAACTGGAAACTCCACAACTAGATACTCCACAACTGGAAACTCCACAACCAGAAACTCCACAACTAGAGACTCCAAAACTCGAAACTCCACAACTAGAAACTTCACAACTAGAAAATCCACAACCAGAGACTCTGCAATTCCACAACTAGAAACTCCACAACTTGAAACTCCACAACTAGATACTCCGCAACTAAAAACTCCACAACTAGAGACTCCACAACTTGAAACTCCACAACTAGAAACTCCACAACTAGAAACTCTGCAACTAGAGACTCGACAACTACAAACTCCACAACTACAAACTCTACAAATAGAGACTCGGCTACAAGAAATTTGATGGGTAGAAAGTCCACAACCAGAAACTCCACAACTGGAAACTCCACAACTAGAAACTCCGCCGCTAGAAACTACACAACTAGAGACTCCACAACTAGAAACTCCACAACTAGAAACTCCGCAACTTGAAACCTCACAACCTTAAGTTATGCAACTAGAAAATCCACAGCTAGAGATTCCGCAACTAGAAACTACACAACTAGAAACTCCACAACTCAAAACTCCACAACTAGAAACTCCAAAACTCGAAACTCCACAACTCGAAACTCCACTACTGGAAACTCCACAACTAGACACTCTACAACTAAAAACTCTTCAACTAGAAACTCCTAAACTAGAGACTCCACAACTAGAGAATCTACAACTAGAGACTTCAGACTAGAAACTCAACAACTAGAAACTCCACAACTAAAAACTCAACAAGTAGAAACTCCACAGCATGAGACTCCGCAACTTGAAACTCCACAACTAGAAACTCCGCAACTCGAAACTCTACAACTAGGAACTCCGCAAATAGAAACTCCAAAACAAGAAACTCCACAACTTGAAACTCCACTACTAGATACTCCACAACTGGAATCTCCACAACTACAGACTCTGCAACTAGAAACTTCACAACGAGAGACTCCGCAACTCCACAACTAGAAACTCCACAACTGAAAAATCCACAACTAGATACTCCACAACTAGAAAATCCACAACTAGAAACTCCACAACTATAGACTCAACAACTTGAAATTCCACAAGTTTAAACTCCACAACATAAGACTCCACAACTAGAAACTTCACAACTGAAAACTCCGCAACTAGAAACTCCGCAACTAGAAACTCCGCAATAGGAGACTTCACAACTAGAATCTCCACAACTAGAAACTCCAAAACTAGAAACTCCACAACTAGAAACTTCACAACTAGAAACTCCGCAAATAGAGACTCCACCACTAGAAACTCCACAACTAAAAACTCCGCAACCAGAAACTCCACAACTAGAAACTCAACAACTAGAAACTCCGCAACTAGAGACTCACCAACTAGAAACTCCACAACTACAAACTCCACAACTACAAACTCCACAACTTGAGTCTCCGCAACTTGAAACTTCACACCTAGAAACTCCGCTATTAAAAACTCCGCAACAAGAAACTCCGCAACTAGAAACTCCACAACTTAAAACTCCACAACTAGAGACTCCACAACTAGAAACTCCACAGCTAGAAACTCCACAGCTAGAAACTCCACAACTAGAAACTACACAACTTGAAACCTCACAACCTTAAGTTACGCAACTAGAAAATCCACAGCTAGAGATTCCGCAACTAGAAACTCTACAACTAGAAACTCCACAACTCAAAACTCCACAACTAGAAACTCCAAAACTCGAAACTCCACAACTAGAAACTCCACAACTGGAAACTCCACAACTAGACAGTCCACAACTAAAAACTCTTCAACTAGAAACTCCTAAACTAGAGGCTCCACAACTAGAGAATCTACAACTAGAGACTTCAAACTAGAAACTCAACAACTAGAAACTTCAAAACTCGAAACTCTACTAGAATCTACACAACTGTAAACTCCACAACTAGACACTCCACAACTAGAAACTCCGCAACTAGAGACTGCAACTATGGAACTCCGCAACTAAAAACTCCGCAACAAGAAATCCCACAGCTAGAAACACCACAACTAGACACTCCGCAACTAGAAACTCCACAACTTGAGACGCCGCAACAAGAAACTCCACAACTTGAAACTTCACAACTAGAAACTTCACAACTAGAAACTCTACAACTAGAGACTCCTCAACTAGAGAATTCGCAACTAGAAACTCCAAAACTAGAGACTCTGCAACTAGAAACTCCGCAGCTAGAACCTCCACAACTAGAAACTCCACAACTAGAAACTCCACAACTAGAAACTCCACAACTCGAAACTCCACAACTCAAAACTCCACAACTTGAAACTCAACAACTAGAGACTCAACAACTACAAACTCCACAACTAGAAACTCCACAACTAGAAACTCCACAACTGGAAACTCCAAAACTTGAGACTCCGCAACTTGAAACTCCACAACTAGAAACTCCACTATTAAAAACTCCGCAACTAGAAACTCCGCAACTAGAAACTCCGCAACTTGAAACTCCACAACTAGATACTCCACAACTGGAAACTCCACAACTGGATACTTCACAACTCGAAACTCCACAACTAGATACTCCACAACTGGAAACTCAACAACCAGAAACTCCACAACTAGAGACTCCAAAACTCAAAACTCCACAACTAGAAACTCCACATTAGAAAATCCACAACCAGAGACTCTGCAATTCCACAACTAGAAACTCCACAACTGGAAACTCCACAACTAGATACTCCGCAACTAGAAACTCCACAACTAGAGACTCCACAACTTGAAACTCCACAACTAGAAACTCCACAACTAGAAACTCTGCAACTGGAGACTCCACAACCAGAGACTCTGCAACTAGAAACTCCGCAGCTAGAAACTCCACAACTCAAAACTCCACAACTGGAAACTCCACAACTAGACACTCCACAACTAGAAACTCCACAACCAGAAACTCCACAACTTGAAACTCCACAACTAGAAACTCCACAACCAGAAACTCCACAACTAGAGACTCCAAAACTCGAAACTCCACAACTAGAAACTCCACAACTATAAAATCCACAACCAGAGACTCTGCAATTCCACAACTAAAAACTCCACAACTTGAAACTCCACAACTAGATACTCCGCAACCAGAAACTCTACAACTACAGACTCCACAACTTGAAACTCCACAACTAGAAACTGCACAACTTGAAACCTCACAACCTTAAGTTACGCAACTAGAAAATCCACAGCTAGAGATTCTGTAACTAGAAACTACACAACAAGAAACTTCACAACTGAAAAATCCACAACTAGATACTCCACAACTAGAAAATCCACAACTTGAAACTCCACAACTATAGACTCAACAACTTGAAACTCCACAAGTTTAAACTCCACAACTTAAGACTCCACAACTAGAAACTTCACAACTGGAAACTCCACAACTAGAAACTCCTCAACTTGAAACTCCGCAATAGGAGACTCTACAACTAGAATCTCCACAACTAGAAACTCCAAAACTAGAAACTCCACAACTAGAAACATCACAACTAGAAACTCCGCAACTAGAGACTCCACCACTAGAAACTCCACAACTAAAAACTCCGCAACCAGAAACTCCACAACTATAAACTCCACAACTAGAAACTCCGCAACTAGAGACTCACCAACTACAAACTCCACAAATACAGACTCGGCAACTAGAAATTCCATATCTAGAAACTCCACAACTAAAAACTGCAAAACTAGAGACTTCTCAACTAGAAACTCAACAACTAGAAACTCCACAACTAAAAACTCCACAACTGAAAACTCCACAACTTGAGACTCCACAACTTGAAACTTCACACCTAGAAACTCCGCTATTAAAAACTCCGCAACTAGAAACTCCGCAACTAGAAATTCCACAACTTAAAACTCCACAACTAGATACTCCACAACTGGAAATTTTACAACTAGATACTTCACAACTGGAAACCCCACAACTAGATACTCCACAACTGGAAACTCCACAACTAGAAACTCCACAAATAGAAACTCCACAACCAGAAACTCCACAACCAGAAACTCCACAACTAGAAACTTCACAACTAGAGAATCCGCAACTAGAGACTCCACAACTAGAAACTCCACATCTATAAACTCCACAACCAGATTCTCTGCAATTCCACAACTAGAAACTCCACAACTGCAAACTCCACAAATAGATACTCCGCAACTAGAAACTCCACAACTAGAGACTCCACAACTAGAAACTCTGCAACTAGAGACTCCACAACTAGAAACTCCACAACTACGAACTCTACAAGTAAAGACTCGGCTACAAGAAATTTCATGTCTAGAAGGTCCACAACTAAAAACTCCACAACTGGAAACTCCACAACTAGAAACTCCACAACTATAAACTCCAAAACTAGAAGCTTCACAACTAGAGACTCTGCAACTAAAGACTCCACAACTAGAAACTCCACAACTAGAAACTCCACAACCAGAGACTCTGCAATTCCACAACTAGAAACTCCACAACTAAATTTTCTGCAACTAGAAACTCCGCAACTAGAAACTCCACAACCAGAGACTCTGCAACTAGAAACTCCGCAACTAGAAACTACGCAGCTAGAAACTACACAACTAGAGACTCCACAACAAGAAACTTCACAACAAGAAACTCCGCAACTAGAGACTCCACCACTAGAAACTCCACAACTAGAAACTCCACAACCAGAAACTCCACAACTAGAAACTCCACAACTAAAAACTCCGCAACTAGAGACTCACCAACTAGAAACTCCACAACTGGAAACTCCACAACTACAAACTCCACAAATAAAGACTCGGCAACTAGAAATTCCATATCTAGAAACTCCACAACTAAAAACTGCAAAACTAGAGACTTCTCAACTAGAAACTCAACAACTAGAAACTCCACAACTAAAAACTCCACAACTGGAAACTCCACAACTTGAGACTCCGCAACTTGAAACTTCACAACAGGAAACTCAACAACTAGATACTCCACAACTGGAAACTCCACAACTAGAAACTGCACAACTAGACGCCACAACTTGAAACTCCACAACTAGAGACTCCGCAACTAGAAACTGCACAACTAGAGACTCCGCAACTCCACAAATAGAAACTCCACAACTGGAAACTCCACAACTAGATACTCCGCAACTGGAAACTCCACAACTAGAGACTCAACAACTTGAAACTCCACAACTTGAAACTCCACAACTTGAGACTCCACAACTGGAAACTCCACAACTAGAAACTCCACAACTCAAAACTCCACAACTGGAAACTCCACAATTAGAAACTCCACAACCAGAAACTCCACAACTAGAAACTCCACAACTCAAAACTCCACAACTAGATACTCCGCAACTAGAAACTCCACAACCAGAGACTCTGCAACTAGAAACTCCGCAACTAGAAACTCCGCAGCTAGAAACTCCACAACTCAAAACTCCACAACTAGAAACTCCAAAACTCGAAACTCCACAACTAGAAACTCCACAACTGGAAACTCCACAACTAGACAGTCCACAACTAAAAACTCTTCAACTAGAAACTCCTAAACTAGAGACTCCACAACTAGAGAATCTACAACTAGAGACTTCAAACTAGAAACTCAACAACTAGAAACTTCAAAACTCGAAACTCTACTAGAATCTACACAACTGGAAACTCCACAACTAGACACTCCACAACTAGAAACTCCTCAACTAGAGACTGCAACTATGGAACTCCGCAACTAAAAACTCCGCAACAAGAAATTCCACTGCTAGAAACACCACAACTAGACACTCCGCAACTAGAAACTCCACAACTTGAGACGCCGCAACTAGAAACTCCACAACTTGAAACTTCACAACTAGAAACTCCACAACTAGAAACTCTACAACTAGAGACTCCTCAACTAGAGAATTCGCAACTAGAAACTCCAAAACTAGAGACTCTGCAACTAGAAACTCCGCAGCTAGAACCTCCACAACTAGAAACTCCACAACTAGAAACTCCACAACTAGAAACTCCACAACTCGAAACTCCACAACTCAAAACTCCACAACTTGAAACTCAACAACTAGAGACTCCAAAACTACAAACTCCACAACTAGAAACTCCACAACTAGGAACTCCACAACTGGAAACTCCAAAACTTGAGACTCCGCAACTTGAAACTCCACGACTAGAAACTCCGCTATTAAAAACTCCGCAACTAGAAACTCCGCAACTAGAAACTCCGCAACTTGAAACTCCACAACTAGATACTCCACAACTGGAAACTCCACAACTAGATACTTCACAACTGGAAACTCCACAACTAGATACTCCACAACTGGAAACTCCACAACCAGAAACTCCACAACTAGAAAATCCACAACCAGAGACTCTGCAATTCCACAACTAGAAACTCCACAACTGGAAACTCCACAACTAGATACTCCGCAACTAGAAACTCCACAACTAGCGACTCAACAACTTGAAACTCCACAACTAGAAACTCCACAACTAGAAACTCTGTAACTAGAAACTCCACAGCTAGAAACTCCACAACTACAAACTCTACAAATAGAGACTCGGCTACAAGAAATTTCATGTCTAGAAAGTCCACAACCAGAAACTCCACAACTGGAAACTCCACAACTAGAAACTCCACAACTAGAGATTCCGCAACTAGAAACTCCACAACCAGAGACTCTGCAACTGGAAACTCCGCAGCTAGAAACTCCACAAATAGAAACTCCGCAACTTGAAACTCCACAACTAGATACTCCACAACTGGAAACTCCACAACTAGATACTTCACAACTGGAAACTCCACAACTAGATACTCCACAACTGGAAACTCCACAACCAGAAACTCCACAACTAAAGACTCCAAAACTCGAAACTCCACAACTAGAAACTCCACAACTAGAAAATCCACAACCAGAGACTCTGCAATTCCACAACTAGAAACTCCACAACTGGAAACTCCACAACTAGATACTCCGCAACTAGAAACTCCACAACTAGAGACTCCACAACTTGAAACTCCACAACTAGAAACTCCACAACTAGAAACTCTGCAACTAGAGACTCCACAACTAGAAACTCCACAACTACAAACTCTACAAATAGAGACTCGGCTACAAGAAATTTCATGTCTAGAAAGTCCACAACCGGAAACTCCACAACTGGAAACTCCACAACTAGAAACTCTGCAGCTAGAAACTACACAACTAGAGACTCCACAACTAGAAACTCCACAACTAGAAACTCCACAACTTGAGACCTCAAAACCTTAAGTTACGCAACTAGAAAATCCACAGCTAGAGATTCCGCAACTAGAAACTACACAACTAGAAACTCCACAACTCAAAACTCCACAACTAGAGACTCCGCAACTGGAGACTCCACAACTAGAAACTCCACAACTATAAACTCCACAACCAGAGACTCTGCAATTCCACAACTAGAAACTCCACAACTGGAAACTCCACAACTAGATACTCCGCAACTAGAAACTCCACAACTAGAGACTCCACAACTTGAAACTCCACAACTAAAAACTCCACAACTAGAAACTCTGCAACTAGAGACTCCAGAACTAGAACCTCCGCAACTACAAACTCTACAAATAGAGACTCTGCTACAAGAAATTTCATGTCTAGAAAGTCCACAACCAGAAACTCTACAACTGGAAACTCCACAACTAGAAACTCCACAACTAGAAACTCCACAACTAGAGATTCCGCAACTAGAAACTCCACAACCAGAGACCCTACAACTAGAAACTCCGCAGCAAGAAACTCCACAAATAGAAACTCCGCAACTTGAAACTCCACAACTAGATACTCCACAACTGGAAACTCCACAACTAGATACTTCACAACTGGAAACTCCACAACTAGATACTCCACAACTGGAAACTCCACAACCAGAAGCTCCACAACTAGAGACTCCAAAACTCGAAACTCCACAACTAGAAAATCCACAACCAGAGACTCTGCAATTCCACAACTAGAAACTCCACAACTGGAAACTCCACAACTAGATACTCCGCAACCAGAAACTCCACAACTAGAGACTCCAAAACTTGAAACTCCACAACTAGAAACTCCACAACTTGAAACCTCACAACCTTAAGTAACGCAACTAGAAAATCCACAGCTAGAGATTCTATAACTAGAAACTACACAACTAGAAACTCCACAACTCAAAACTCCACAACTAGAAACTCCAAAACTCGAAACTCCACAACTCAAAACTCCACAACTGGAAACTCCACAACTAGACACTCCACAACTAAAACTCTTCAACTAGAAACTCCTAAACTAGAGACTCCACAACTAGAAACTCCACAACCAGAAACTCCACAACTAAAAACTCCACAACTAAAAACTCCGCAACTAGAGACTCACCAACTAGAAACTCCACAACTAGAAACTCCACAACTACAAACTCCACAAATACAGACTCGTCAACTAGAAATTCCCTATCTAGAAACTCCACAACTAAAAACTGCAAAACTAGAGACTTCTCAATTAGAAACTGAACAACTAGAAACTCCACAACTAAAAACTTCACAACTGGAAACTCCACAACTTGAGAATCCGCAACTTGAAACTTCACAACTGGAAACTCCACAACTAGATACTCCACAACTGGAAACTCCACAACTAGAAACTCCACAACTAGACGCCACAACTTGAAACTCCACAACTAGAGACTCCGCAACTAGAAACTCCACAACTAGAGACTTCGCAACTCCACAACTAGAAACTCCACAACTGGAAACTCCACAACTAGATACTCCGCAACTGGAAACTCCGCAACTAGAGACTCCACAACTTGAAACTCCACAACTTTAAACTCCACAACTTGAGACTCCACAACTAGAAACTCCACAACTCAAAACTCCACAACTGGAAACTCCACAATTAGAAACTCCACAACCAGAAACTCCACAACTAGAAACTCCACAACTAAAAACTCCACAACTGGAAACTCCACAACTAGAAACTACACAACTAGAAACTCCACAACTAGAGACTCCGCAACTAGAAACTCCACAACCAGAGACTCGGCAACTAGAAACTCCACAACTAGAAACTCCGCAGCTAGAAACTACACAACTAGAGACTCCACAACTAGAAACTCCACAACTATAAACTCCACAACCAGAGACTCTGCAATTCCACAACTAGAAACTCCACAACTGCAAACTCCACAACTAGATACTCCGCAACTAGAAACTCCACAACTAGAGACTCCACAACTAGAAACTCCACAACTATAAACTCCACAACTAGAAACTCCACAACTAAAAACTCCACAACTGGAAACTCCACAACTAGAAACTACACAACTAGAAACTCCACAACTAGAGACTCCGCAACTAGAAACTCCACAACCAGAGACTCTGCAACTAGAAACTCCACAACTAGAAACTCCGCAGCTAGAAACTACACAACTAGAGACTCCACAACTAGAAACTGCACAACTATAAACTCCACAACCAGAGACTCTGCAATTCCACAACTAGAAACTCCACAACTGCAAACTCCACAACTAGATACTCCGCAACTAGAAACTCCACAACTAGAGACTCCACAACTAGAAACTCCACAACTATAAACTCCACAACTAGAAACTCTGCAACTAGAGACTCCACAACTAGAAACTCCAAAACTAGAAACTCCACAACTACAAAATCCACAACCAGAGACTCTGCTATTCCACAACTAGAAACTCCACAGCTGGAAACTCCACAACTAGATACTCCGCAACTAGAAACTCCACAACTAGCGACTCAACAACTTGAAACTCCACAACTAGAAACTCCACAACTAGAAACTCTGCAACTAGAAACTCCACAGCTAGAAACTTTACAACTACAAACTCTACAAATAGAGACTCGGCTACAAGAAATTTCATGTCTAGAAAGTCCACAACCAGAAACTCCACAACTGGAAACTCCACAACTAGAAACTCCACAACTAGAGATTCCGCAACTAGAAACTCCACAACCAGAGACTCTGCAACTAGAAACTCCGCAGCTAGAAACTCCACAAATAGAAACTCCGCAACTTGAAACTCCACAACTAGATACTCCACAACTGGAAACTCCACAACTAGATACTTCACAACTGGAAACTCCACAACTAGATACTCCACAACTGGAAACTCCACAACCAGAAACTCCACAACTAAAGACTCCAAAACTCGAAACTCCACAACTAGAAACTCCACAACTAGAAAATCCACAACCAGAGACTCTGCGATTCCACAACTAGAAACTCCACAACTGGAAACTCCACAACTAGATACTCCGCAACTAGAAACTCCACAACTAGAGACTCCACAACTTGAAACTCCACAACTAGAAACTCCACAACTAGAAACTCTGCAACTAGAGACTCCACAACTAGAAACTCCACAACTACAAACTCTACAAATAGAGACTCGGCTACAAGAAATTTCATGTCTAGAAAGTCCACAACCGGAAACTCCACAACTGGAAACTCCACAACTAGAAACTCTGCAGCTAGAAACTACACAACTAGAGACTCCACAACTAGAAACTCCACAACTAGAAACTCCACAACTAGAAACTCTGCAACTAGAGACTCCACAACTAGAAACTCCACAACTAGAAACTCCACAACTTCAAACTCCACAAATAGAGACTCGGCTACAAGAAATTTCTAGTCTAGAAAGTCCACAACTAAAAACTGCACAACTGGAAACTCCACAACTAGAAACTTCACAACTAGAAACTCCACAGCTAGAGATTCCGCAACTAGAAACTCCACAACCAGAAACTCCGCAACTAGAAACTCCGCTGCTAGAAACTCCACAAATAGAAACTCCGCAACTAGAAACTCCGCAGCTAGAAACTACACAACTACAGACTCCACAACTAAAAACTCCACAACTAGAAACTCCACAACTTGAAACCTCACAACCTTAAATTACGCAACTAGAAAATCCACAGCTAGAGATTCCGCAACTAGAAACTCCACAACTCGAAACTCCACAACTGGGAACTCCACAACTAGACACTCCACAACTAAAAACTCTTCAACAAGAAACTCCTGAACTAGAGACTCCACAACTAGAGAATCTACAACTAGAGATTTCAAACTAGAAACTCAACAACTAGAAACTCCACAACTAAAAACTCAACAACTAGAAACTCCATAGCTTGAGACTCCGCAACTTCAAACTCCACAACTAGAAACTCCGCGTTTAGAAACTCCACAACTAGGGACTCGGCAACTAGAAACTCCACAACTAGAAACTCCACAACTCGAAACTCCACTACTAGATACTCCACAACTGGAAACTCGACTACAAGAAACTCCACAACTAGAGACTCTGCAACTAGAAACTCAACAACTAGAGACTCCGCCACTCAACTACTAGAAACTCCACAACTGGAAATCCACAACTAAATACTCCACAACTAGAAAATCTACAACTAGGAACTCCACAACTATAGACTCCACAACTTGAAACTCCACAAGTTTAAACTCCACAACTTGAGACTACACAACTAGAAACTTCACAACTAGAAACTCTGCAACTAGAGACTCCACAACTAGAAACTCCACAACTTGAAACTCCTCAACTAGAAACTCCACAACCAGAAACTCCATAACTAGAAACTCCACAACTAGAAACTCCGCATTTAGAGACTCCACAACTAGAAACTCCACAACTAGAGACTCCGCAACTACAAACTCCACAAATACAGACTCGGCAACTAGAAATTCCATATCTAGAAACTACACAACTAGAAACTGCAAAACTAGACACTCACAACTAGAAACTCAACAACTAGAGACTCCACAACTAAAAACTCCACAACTGGAAACTCCACAACTTGAGACTCCGCAACTTGAAACTTCACAACTAGAAACTCCGCTATTAAAAACTCCGCAACTAGAAACTCCATAACTTAAACTTCACAACTAAATACTCCACAACTGGAAACTCCACAACTAGATACTTCACAACTGAAAACTCCACAACTAGATTCTCCACAACTGGAAACTCCACAACTAGAAACTCGACAACTAGAGACTCCACAACTCGAAACTCCACAACTAGAAACTCCACAACTAGAAACTCCACAACCAGAGACTCCGCAACTCCACAACTAGAAACTACACAACTGGAAACTCCACAACTAGATACACCGCAACTAGAAACTCCACAACTAGAGACTCCACAACTTGAAACTCCACAACTTTAAACTCCACAACTTGAGACTCCACAACTAGAAACTCCACAACTTGAAACTCCACAACTAGAAACTCCACAACCAGAAACTCCACAACTAGAAACTCCACAACTAGAAACTCCACAACTAGAAACTCTGGAACTAGAGACTCCACAACTAGAAACTCCACAACTACAAACTCCACAACTACAAGCTCCACAAATAGAGACTCGGCTACAAGAAAATTAATGTCTAGAAAGTCCACAACTAAAAACTCCACAACTAGAAACTCCACAACTAGAAACTCCAGAACTAGAGACTGCGCAACTTGGAACTCCACAACTTTAAACTCCACAGCTAGAAACTCCACAAATAGAAACTCCGCAACTTGAAACTCCACAACTAGATACTCCACAACTGGAAACTCCACAACTAGATACTTCACAACTGGAAACTCCACAACTAGATACTCCACAACTGGAAACTCCACAACCAGAAACTCCACAACTAAAGACTCCAAAACTCGAAACTCCACAACTAGAAACTCCACAACTAGAAAATCCACAACCAGAGACTCTGCAATTCCACAACTAGAAACTCCACAACTGGAAACTCCACAACTAGATACTCCGCAAATAGAAACTCCACAACTAGAGACTCCACAACTTGAAACTCCACAACTAGAAACTCCACAACTAGAAACTCTGCAACTAGAGACTCCACAACTAGAAACTCCACAACTACAAACTCTACAAATAGAGACTCGGCTACAAGAAATTTCATGTCTAGAAAGTCCACAACCGGAAACTCCACAACTGGAAACTCCACAACTAGAAACTCTGCAGCTAGAAACTACACAACTAGAGACTCCACAACTAGAAACTCCACAACTAGAAACTCCACAACTCGAAACTCCACAACTCAAAACTCCACAACTTGAAACTCAACAACTAGAGACTCAACAACTACAAACTCCACAACTAGAAACTCCACAACTAGAAACTCCACAACTGGAAACTCCAAAACTTGAGACTCCGCAACTTGAAACTCCACAACTAGAAACTCCACTATTAAAAACTCCGCAACTAGAAACTCCGCAACTAGAAACTCCGCAACTTGAAACTCCACAACTAGATACTCCACAACTGGAAACTCCACAACTGGATACTTCACAACTCGAAACTCCACAACTAGATACTCCACAACTGGAAACTCAACAACCAGAAACTCCACAACTAGAGACTCCAAAACTCAAAACTCCACAACTAGAAACTCCACATTAGAAAATCCACAACCAGAGACTCTGCAATTCCACAACTAGAAACTCCACAACTGGAAACTCCACAACTAGATACTCCGCAACTAGAAACTCCACAACTAGAGACTCCACAACTTGAAACTCCACAACTAGAAACTCCACAACTAGAAACTCTGCAACTAGAGACTCCACAACTAGAACCTTCACAACTACAAACTCTACAAATAGAGACTCTGCTACAAGAAATTTCATGTCTAGAAAGTCCACAACCAGAAACTCTACAACTGGAAACTCCACAACTAGAAACTCAACAACTAGAGATTCCGCAACTATAAACTCCACAACCAGAGACTCTGCAACAAGAAACTCCGCAGCTAGAAACTCCGCAACTTGAAACTCCACAACTAGATACTCCACAACTGGAAACTCCACAACTAGATACTTCACAACTGGAAACTCCACAACCAGAAACTCCACAACTAGAGACTCCAAAACTCGAAACTCCACAACTAGAAACTCCACAACTATAAAATCCACAACCAGAGACTCTGCAATTCCACAACTAAAAACTCCACAACTTGAAACTCCACAACTAGATACTCCGCAACCAGAAACTCTACAACTACAGACTCCACAACTTGAAACTCCACAACTAGAAACTGCACAACTTGAAACCTCACAACCTTAAGTTACGCAACTAGAAAATCCACAGCTAGAGATTCTGTAACTAGAAACTACACAACAAGAAACTTCACAACTGAAAAATCCACAACTAGATACTCCACAACTAGAAAATCCACAACTTGAAACTCCACAACTATAGACTCAACAACTTGAAACTCCACAAGTTTAAACTCCACAACTTAAGACTCCACAACTAGAAACTTCACAACTGGAAACTCCACAACTAGAAACTCCTCAACTTGAAACTCCGCAATAGGAGACTCTACAACTAGAATCTCCACAACTAGAAACTCCAAAACTAGAAACTCCACAACTAGAAACATCACAACTAGAAACTCCGCAACTAGAGACTCCACCACTAGAAACTCCACAACTAAAAACTCCGCAACCAGAAACTCCACAACTATAAACTCCACAACTAGAAACTCCGCAACTAGAGACTCACCAACTACAAACTCCACAAATACAGACTCGGCAACTAGAAATTCCATATCTAGAAACTCCACAACTAAAAACTGCAAAACTAGAGACTTCTCAACTAGAAACTCAACAACTAGAAACTCCACAACTAAAAACTCCACAACTGAAAACTCCACAACTTGAGACTCCACAACTTGAAACTTCACACCTAGAAACTCCGCTATTAAAAACTCCGCAACTAGAAACTCCGCAACTAGAAATTCCACAACTTAAAACTCCACAACTAGATACTCCACAACTGGAAATTTTACAACTAGATACTTCACAACTGGAAACCCCACAACTAGATACTCCACAACTGGAAACTCCACAACTAGAAACTCCACAAATATAAACTCCACAACCAGAAACTCCACAACCAGAAACTCCACAACTAGAAACTTCACAACTAGAGAATCCGCAACTAGAGACTCCACAACTAGAAACTCCACATCTATAAACTCCACAACCAGATTCTCTGCAATTCCACAACTAGAAACTCCACAACTGCAAACTCCACAAATAGATACTCCGCAACTAGAAACTCCACAACTAGAGACTCCACAACTTGAAACTCCACAACTAGAAACTCCACAACTAGAAACTCTGCAACTAGAGACTCCACAACTAGAAACTCCACAACTACGAACTCTACAAGTAAAGACTCGGCTACAAGAAATTTCATGTCTAGAAGGTCCACAACTAAAAACTCCACAACTGGAAACTCCACAACTAGAAACTCCACAACTATAAACTCCAAAACTAGAAGCTTCACAACTAGAGACTCTGCAACTAAAGACTCCACAACTAGAAACTCCACAACTAGAAACTCCACAACCAGAGACTCTGCAATTCCACAACTAGAAACTCCACAACTAAATTTTCTGCAACTAGAAACTCCGCAACTAGAAACTCCACAACCAGAGAATCTGCAACTAGAAACTCCGCAACTAGAAACTACGCAGCTAGAAACTACACAACTAGAGACTCCACAACAAGAAACTTCACAACAAGAAACTCCGCAACTAGAGACTCCACCACTAGAAACTCCACAACTAGAAACTCCACAACCAGAAACTCCACAACTAGAAACTCCACAACTAAAAACTCCGCAACTAGAGACTCACCAACTAGAAACTCCACAACTGGAAACTCCACAACTACAAACTCCACAAATAAAGACTCGGCAACTAGAAATTCCATATCTAGAAACTCCACAACTAAAAACTGCAAAACTAGAGACTTCTCAACTAGAAACTCAACAACTAGAAACTCCACAACTAAAAACTCCACAACTGGAAACTCCACAACTTGAGACTCCGCAACTTGAAACTTCACAACAGGAAACTCAACAACTAGATACTCCACAACTGGAAACTCCACAACTAGAAACTGCACAACTAGACGCCACAACTTGAAACTCCACAACTAGAGACTCCGCAACTAGAAACTGCACAACTAGAGACTCCGCAACTCCACAAATAGAAACTCCACAACTGGAAACTCCACAACTAGATACTCCGCAACTGGAAACTCCACAACTAGAGACTCAACAACTTGAAACTCCACAACTTGAAACTCCACAACTTGAGACTCCACAACTGGAAACTCCACAACTAGAAACTCCACAACTCAAAACTCCACAACTGGAAACTCCACAATTAGAAACTCCACAACCAGAAACTCCACAACTAGAAACTCTGCAACTAGAGACTCCACAACTAGAAACTCCACAACTACAAACTCCACAACTACAAGCTCCACAAATAGAGACTCGGCTACAAGAAAATTAATATCTAGAAAGTCCACAACTAAAAACTCCACAACTAGAAACTCCACAACTAGAAACTCCACAACTAGAGACTCCGCAACTTGAAACTCCACAACTTTAAACTCCACAACTTGAGACTCCACAACTAGAAACTCCACAACTTGAAACTCCACAACTAGAAACTCCACAACCAGAAACTCCACAACTAGAAACTCCACAACTATAAACTCCACAACTAGAAACTCTGCAACTAGAGACTCCACAACTAGAAACTCCACAACTAGAAACTCCACAACTACAAGCTCCACAAATAGAGACTCGGCTACGAGAAAATTCATGTCTAGAAAGTCCACAACTAAAAACTCCACAACTTGAAACTCCACAACTAGAAACTCCATAACTAGAAACTCCACAACTAGAAACTCCGCATTTAGAGACTCCACAACTAGAAACTCCACAACTAGAAACTCCGCAACTACAAACTCCACAAATACAGACTCGGCAACTAGAAATTCCATATCTAGAAACTACACAACTAGAAACTGCAAAACTAGACACTCACAACTAGAAACTCAACAACTAGAAACTCCACAACTAAAAACTCCACAACTGGAAACTCCACAACTTGAGACTCCGCAACTTGAAACTTCACAACTAGAAACTCCGCTATTAAAAACTCCACAACTAGAAACTCCATAACTTAAAGTTCACAACTAAATACTCCACAACTGGAAACTCCACAACTAGATACTTCACAACTGAAAACTCCACAACTAGATTCTACACAACTGGAAACTCCACAACTAGAAACTCGACAACTAGAGACTCCACAACTCGAAACTCCACAACTAGAAACTCCACAACTAGAAACTCCACAACCAGAGACTCCGCAACTCCACAACTAGAAACTACACAACTGGAAACTCCACAACTAGATACTCCGCAACTAGAAACTCCACAACTAGAGACTCCACAACTTGAAACTCCACAACTTTAAACTCCACAACTTGAGACTCCACAACTAGAAACTCCACAACTTGAAACTCCACAACTAGAAACTCCACAACCAGAAACTCCACAACTAGAAACTCCACAACTAGAAACTCCACAACTAGAAACTCTGCAACTAGAGACTCCACAACTAGAAACTCCACAACTACAAACTCCACAACTACAAGCTCCACAAATAGAGACTCGGCTACAAGAAAATTAATGTCTAGAAAGTCCACAACTAAAAACTCCACAACTAGAAACTCCACAACTAGAAACTCCACAACTAGAGACTCCGCAACTTGAAACTCCACAACTTTAAACTCCACAACTTGAGACTCCACAACTAGAAACTCCACAACTTGAAACTCCACAACTTGAAACCTCACAGCCTTAAGTTCCGCAACTAGAAAATCCACAACTAGAGATTCCGCAACTAGAAACTCACAACTAGAAACTCCACAACTTGAAACTCCACAACTCAAAACTCCACAATTCGAAACTCCACAATTCCAAACTCCAGAACTTGAAACTTCACAACTAGACACTCAAAAACTAAAAACTCTACAACTAGAAACTCCACAACTAGAGACTCAACAACTAAAAACTCCACAACTAGAAACTCCACAACTACAAACTCCACCAATAGAGACTCGGCAACTAGAAATTCCATATCTAGAAACTCCACAACTGAAAACTCCACAACTAAAAACTCCACAACTAGAAACTCCACAACTAGAAACTCCACAACTAGAGACTCCGCAACTAGAAACTCCACAACCAGAGACTCTGCAACTAGAAACTCTGCAGCTAGAAACTCCACAAATAGAAACTCCGCAATTAAAAACTCCGTAGCTAGAAACTCCAACACTAGAGACTCCACAACTAGAAACTCCACAACTAGAAACTCCACAACTAGAAACTCCACAACTAGAAACTCCACAACTTGAAACCTCACAACCTTAAGTTCCTCAACTAGAAAATCCACAGCTAGAGATTCTGCAACTAGAAACTCCACAACTAGAAACTCCACAACTCAAAACTCCACAACAAGAAACTCCACAACTCGAAACTCCACAACTGGAAACTCCACAACTGGAAACTCCACAACTAGACACTCCACAACTAAAAACTCTACAACTAGAAACTCCTAAACTAGAGACTCCATAACTAGAGACTGCACAACTAGAGACTTCAAAACTAGAAACTCAACAACTAGAAACTCCACAACTAAAAACTCTACAACTAGAAATTCCACAACTTGAGACTCCACCACTTTAAACTCCACAACTTGAGACTCCACAACTAGAAACTTCAAGACTGAAACTTCACAACTAGAAACTCTACAAGTAGAACCTCAACAACCATAGACTCCGCAACTAGAATCACTGCAACTAGAAACTCCACAACCAGGAACTTCACACCTAGAAATTCCACAACTAGCAACTCCACAACTAGATACTCCACGACTAGAAACTCCACAACTAGAAACTCCATAACTAGAACCTCCACAACCAGAGACTCCGCAACTAGAATCTCTGCTACTAGAAACTCCACAACCTGAAACTCCACAACTAGAAACTCCAACACTAGCAACTCCACAACTAAAAACTCCGCAACTAGAGACTCCACAACTAGAAACTCCACAACTAGAGTCTCCACAACTTGAAACTCCACAACTAAAAACTCCACAACCAGAAACTACACAACTAGAAACTTCACAACTAGAAACTCCGCAACTAGAGACTCCACAACTAGAAACTCTACAACTAGAAATTCCACATCTAGAGACCTTGCAACTAGAAACTCCGCAGCTAGAAACTCCACAACTAGAAACTCCGCAACTAGAAACTCCACAACTAGAAACTCCACAACTTGAAACTCCACAACTTGAAACCTCACAGCCTTAAGTTCCGCAACAAGAAAATCAACAACTAGAGATTCCGCAACTAGAAACCCCACAACTAGAAACTCCACAACTTGAAACTCAACAACTCAAAACTCCACAATTCGAAACTCCACAACTCGAAACTCCAGAACTTGAAACTTCACAACTAGACACTCAAAAACTAAAAACTCTACAACTAGAAACTCCTCAACTAGAAACTCCACAACTAGAGACTCCGCAACTAGAAACTCCACAACTAGGGACTCCGCAACTAGAAACTCCACAACTAGAAACTCCACAACTAGACTCCACAACTTGAAACTCCACAACTAAAAACACCACAACTGGAAACTCCACAACTAGAAACTCCACAACTAGAAACTCCACAACTAGAGACTTCGGTACTAGAAACTCCACAACCAGAAACTCTGCAACTAGAAACTCCGCAACTAGAAACTTCACAAATAGAAACTCCGCAACTGGAAACTCCGCAGCTATAAACTACACAAGTAGAGACTCCACAACTAGAAACTTTACAACTAGAAACTCCACAACTAGAGACTCCACAACTTGAAACCTCACAACTTTAGGTTCCGTAACTAGAAAATCCACAGCTAGAGATTCCGCAACTAGAAACTCCACCACTAGAAACTCCACAACTCAAAACTCCAACACTAGAAACTCCACAACTAGAAACTCCGCCACTAGAAACTCCACAAATAGATACTTCACAACTGTAAAATCCACAACTAGAAACTCCACAACTAGAGACTCCACAACTTGAAACTCCACAACTAGAAACTCCACAAATAGAAACTCCACAACCAGAGACTCCGCAACTCCACAACTAGATACTCCGTTATTAAAATCTCTGCAACTAGAAACTCCGCAACTAGAAACTCCACAACTTGAAACTCCACAACTAGATACTCCACAACTGGAAACTTCACAACTAGATACTTCACAACTGGAAACTCTACAACTGGAAACTCCACAACTGGATACTCCGCAACTGGAAACTCCACAACTAGAAACTCCACAACTAGAAACTCCACAACTAGAGACACCACAAATCGAAACTCCACAACTAGAAACTCCACAACTAGAAACTCCACAACCAGAGACTCCGCAGTTCCACAACTAGAAACTCCACAACTGGAAAATCCACAACTAGATACTCCGCAACTAGAAACTCCACAACTAGAGACTCCACAACAAGAGACTCCGCAACTCCACAACTCGAAACTACAACTGGAAAATCCACAACTAGATACTCCGCAACTAGAAACTCCACAACTAGAGACTCCACAACTTGAAACTCCACAACTAGAAACTCCACAACTGGAAACTGCACAACTAGAGACTCTGCAACTAGAAACTCCACAACTAGAGACTCCGCAACTCCACAACTCGAAACTCCACAACTGGAAACTCCACAACTGGACACTCCACAACTAAAAACTCTTCAACTAGAAATTCCTAAACTAGAGACTCGACAACTAGAGAATCTACAACTAGAGACTTCAAACTAGAAACTCAACAACTAGAAACTCCACAACTAAAAACTCAACAACTAGAAACTTCACAACTTGAAACTCCACAACTAGAGACACTGCAACTAGAAACTCCACAACTCGAAACTCTACAACTGGAAACTCCACAACTAGAGACTCCACAACTAAAAACTCTTCAACTAGAAACTCCTAAACTAGAGACTCCACAACTAGAGAATCTACAACTAGAGACTTCAAACTAGAAACTCAACAACTAAAAACTCCAGAACTAAAAACTCAACAACTAGAAACTCCACAGCTTGAGACTCCGCAACTTGAAACTCCACAACTAGAAACTGCGCAACTAGAAACTCAACAACTAGAGACTCCGCAACTCAACAACTAGAAACTCCACAACTGGAAAATCCATAACTAGATACTCCACAACTAGAAAATCTACAACTAGGAACTCAACAACTATAGACTCCACAACTTGAAACTCCACAAGTTTAAACTCCACACCTTGAGACTCCACAACTAGAAACTCCAAAACTAGAAACTCCACAACTGGAAACTCCCCAACTAGAAACTCCGCAACTAGAAACTCCGCAACAGGAGACTCTACAGCTAGAAACTCCACAACTAGAAACTCCAAAACTAGAAACTCCACAACTAGAAACTTCACAACTAGAAACTCCGCAACTAGAGACTCTACAACTAGAAACTCCACAACTTGAAACTCCTCAACTAGAAACTCCACAACCAGAAACTCCACAACTAGAAACTCCACAACTAGAAACTCCACAACTAGAAACTCCGCAACTAGAGACTCCACAACTAAAAACTCCACAACTACAAACTCCACAACTACAAACTCCACCAATAGAGACTCGGCTACAAGAAAATTAATATCTAGAAAGTCCACAACTAAAAACTCCACAACTAGAAACTCCACAACTAGAAACTCCACAACTAGAGACTCCGCAACTTGAAACTCCACAACTTTAAACTCCACAACTTGAGACTCCACAACTAGAAACTCCACAACTTGAAACTCCACAACTAGAAACTCCACAACCAGAAACTCCACAACTAGAAACTCCACAACTATAAACTCCACAACTAGAAACTCTGCAACTAGAGACTCCACAACTAGAAACTCCACAACTAGAAACTCCACAACTACAAGCTCCACAAATAGAGACTCGGCTACGAGAAAAT
Organism: Rhipicephalus microplus; assembly: GCF_043290135.1. Lineage (NCBI taxonomy): Eukaryota > Metazoa > Arthropoda > Arachnida > Ixodida > Ixodidae > Rhipicephalus > Rhipicephalus microplus. Next base: position 135,887 of record NW_027464804.1, read on the forward strand.
TCATGTCTAGAAAGTCCACAACTAAAAACTCCACAACTTGAAACTCCACAACTAGAAACTCCATAACTAGAAACTCCACAACTAGAAACTCCGCATTTAGAGACTCCACAACTAGAAACTCCACAACTAGAAACTCCGCAACTACAAACTCCACAAATACAGACTCGGCAACTAGAAATTCCATATCTAGAAACTACACAACTAGAAACTGCAAAACTAGACACTCACAACTAGAAACTCAACAACTAGAAACTCCACAACTCAAAACTCCACAACTGGAAACTCCACAACTCGAAACTCCATAACTTGAAACTTCACAACTAGAGACTCAAAAACTAAAAACTCTACAACTAGAAACTCCTAAACTAGAAACTCCACAACCTGAGACTTCAAACTAGAAACTCAACAACTAGAAACTGCACAACTAAAACTCAACAACTAGAAGCTCCACAGCTTGAGACTCCGCAACTTGAAACTCCACAACTGGAAACTTCACTACTAGATACTCCACAACTAGAAACTCGACAACTGGAAAATCCACAACTAGAAACTCCTCAACTAGAAACTCTACAACTAGAGACTCCACAACTAGAAACTCCACAACAAGGGACTCCGCAACTAGAAACTCCACAACTAGAAACTCCACAACTGGAAACTCCACTACTAGATACTCCACAACTGGAAACTCGGCAACTAAAAACTCCACAACTAGAGACTCCACAACTTGAAACTCCACAACTAGAGACTCTGCAACTAGAAACTCCACAAGTTTAAACTCCACAACTTGAGATTCCACAACTACAAACTCCACAACTAGAAACTCCCCAACTAGAAACTTTACAACTTGGAACTCCACAACTAGAAACTCCACAACTAGAAACTCCACAACTAGAAACTCCACAACTAGAGACTACGCAACTAGAAACTCCACAACCAGAGACTCTGCAACTAGAAACTCCGCAACTAGAAACTCCACAAATAGAAACTCTGCAGCTAGAAACTACACAACTAGAGACTCCACAACTAGAAATTCCACAACTAGAAACTCCACAACTTGAAACTCCACAACTTGAAACCTCACAACTTTAAGTTCCGCAACTAGAAAATCCACAGCTAGAGATTCCGCAACTAGAAACTCCTAAACTCAAAACTCCAACACTAGAAACTCCAAAAATCGAAACTCCACAACTAGAGACTCCGCAACTAGAAACTCCACAACCAGAAACTCCACAACTAGAGACTCTGCAACTATGGAACTCCGCTACTAGAAACTCTGCATTTAGAAACTCTGCAACAAGAAATTCCACAGCTAGAAAGACCACAACTAGACACTCCGCAACTACAAACTCCACAACTTGAGACGCCGCAACTAGAAACTCCACTACTCAAACCTCCACAACAAGAAACTCCACAACTCGAAACTCCACAACTGGAAACTCCACAACTGGAAACTCCACAACTATACACTCCACAACTTAAAACTCTACAACTTGAAAGTTCTAAACTAGAGACTCCATAACTAGAGACTCCACAACTAGAGACTTCAAAACTAGAAACTCTACAACTAGAAGCTCCACAACTAAAAACTCTACAACTAGAAATTCCACAACTTGAGACTCCGCCACTTTAAACTCCACAACCCTAGACTCCACAACTAAAAACTCCACGACTAGAAACTCCACAACTAGAAACTCCATAACTAGAACCTCCACAACCAGAGACTCCGCAACTAGAATCTCTGCAACTAGAAACTCCACAACCTGAAACTCCACAACTAGAAACTCCAACACTAGCAACTCGACAACTAGAAACTCCGCATCTAGAGACTCCACAACTAGAAACTCCACAACTAGAGTCTCCACAACTTGAAACTCTACAACTAAAAACTCCACAACCAGAAACTCCACAACTAGAAACTCCACAACTAGAAACTTCACAACTAGAAACTCCACAACTGGATACTCCAAAACTAGAAAATCTACAACTACAAACTCCACAACTATAGACTCCACAACTTGAAACTCCACATGTTTAAACTACACAACTTGAGACTCCACAACTAGAAACTCCACAACTAGAAACTCCACAACTTGAAACTCCCCAACTAGAAACTCCGCAACCAGAAACTCCGCAACAGGAGACTCTACAACTAGAAACTCCACAACTAGAAACTCGAAAACTAGAAACTCCACAACTAGAAACTTCACAACTAGAAACTCCGCAACTAGAGACTCCACAACTAGAAACTTCACAACTTGAAACTCCTCAAATAGAAACTCCACAACCAGAAACTCCAACTCTAGAAACTCCACAACTAGAAACTCTGCAACTAGAGACTCCACAACTAGAAACTCCACAACTAGAAACTCCACAACTTCAAACTCCATTAAAACAGACTCGGCAACTAGAAATTCCATATCTAGAAACTCCACAACTAGAAACTGCAAAACTAGAGACTTCACAACTAGAAACTCAACAACTAGAAACTCCACAACTAAAAACTCCACAGCTGGAAACTCCACAACTTGAGACTCCGCAGCTTGAAACTTCACAACTAGAAACTCCGCTATTAAAAACTCCGCAACTAGAAACTCCGCAACTAGAAACTCCACAACTGGAAACTCCACAACTAGATACTTCACAACTGGAAACTCCACAACTAGATACTCCACAACTGGAAACTCCACAACTAGAAACTCCACAACTAGAGACTCCACAACTCGAAACTCCACAACTAGAAACTCCACAACTAGAAACTCCACAACCAGAGACTCCGCAACTCCACAACTAGAAACTCCACAACTGGAAACTCCACAACTAGATACTCTGACTAGAAACACCACAACTAGAGACTCCACAACTTGAAACTCCACAACTTTAAGCTCCACAACTTGAGACTCCACAACTAGAAACTCCACAACTTTAAACTCCGCAGCTTGACACTCCGCAACTAGAAACTCCACAACTAGGAACTCCGCAACTAGAAACTCCACAACTAGAAACTCTACAACTGGAAACTCCACTACTAGATACTCCACAACTGGAAACTCGGCAACTAGAAACTCCACGACTAGAGACTCCACAAGTTTAAACTCCACAACTAGAGACTCTGCAACTAGAAACCCCACAACTCGAAACTCCACAACTGGAAACTCCACAACTAGAAACTCCGCAACAGGAGACTCTACAACTAGAAACTCCACAACTAGAAACTCCAAAACGAGAAACTCCACAACTAGAAACTCCACAAGTTTAAACTCCACAACTTGAGACTCCACAACTAGAAACTCCACAACTTGAAACTCCTCAACTAGAAACTCCACAACCAGAAACTCCACAACTAGAAACTCCGCAACTAGAAACTCCGCAACTAGAGACTCCACAACTAGAAACTCCACGAATAGAAACTCCACAACTACAAACTCCACAAATACAGACTCGGCAACTAGAAATTCCATATCTAGAAACTCCACAACTAGTAACTGCAAAACTAGAGACTTCACAACTAGAAACTCAACAACTAGAAACTCCACAACTAAAAACTCCACAACTGGAAACTCCACAACTTGAGACTCCGCAACTTGAAACTTCACAACTGGAAACTCCGCTATTAAAAACTCCGCAACTAGAAACTCCGCAACTAGAAACTCCACAACTCAAAACTCCACAACTAGATACTCCACAACTGTAAACTCCACAACTAGATACTTCACAACTGGAAACTCCACAACTAGATACTCCACAACTGGAAGCTCCACAACTAGAAACGCCATAACTAGAGACTCCGCAACTCGAAACTCCACAACTAGAAACTCCACAACTAAAAACTCCACAACCAGAGACTCCACAACTTCACAACTAGAAACTCCACAACTGGAAGCTCCACAACTAGATACTCTGCAACTAGAAACTCCACAACTAGAGACTCCACAACTTGAAACTTCACAACTTGAAACTCCACAACTTGAGACTCTACAACTAGAAACTCCACAACTTGAAACTCCGCAGCTTGAGACTCCGCAACTAGAAACTCCAACCCTAGGGACTCCGCAACTAGAAACTCCACAACTAGAAACTCCACAACTGGAAACTCCACTACTAGATACTCCACAACTGGAAACTCGGCAACTAGAAACTCCACAACTAGAGACTCCACAACTTGAAACTCCACAACTAGAGACTCTGCAACTAGAAACTCCACAACTCGAAACTCCACAACTGGAAACTCCACAACTAGAAACTCCACAGCTTGAGACTCCGCAACTTGAAACTCCAGAACTTGAAACTTCGCAACTAGAAACTCCGCAACTAGAAACTCCACAACTAGAAACTCCACAACTAGAAACTCCACAACTCGAAACTCCACTACTAGATACTCCACAACTGGAAACTCGACAACTAGAAACTCCACATCTAGAGACTCCACAACTTGAAACTCCACAACTAGAGACTCTGCAACTAGAAACTCAACAACTAGATACTCTGCAACTGAATAACTAGAAACTCCACAACTGGAAAATCCACAACTAGATACTCCACAACTAGAAAATCTACAACTAGAAACTCCACAACTATAGACTCCACAACTTGAAACTGCACAAGTTTAAACTCCACAACTTGAGACTCCACAACTTGAAACTCCTCAAATAGAAACTCCACAACCAGAAACTCCACTATTAGAAACTCCGCAACTAGAAACTCCGCAACTAGAGACTCCACAACTAGAAACTCCACAACTAGAAACTCCAGAACTTCAAACTTCACAAATACAGACTCGGCAACTAGAAATTCCATATCTAGAAACTCCACAACTAGAAACTGCTAAACTAGAGACTCCACAACTAGAAACTCAACAACTAGAAACTCCACAACTACAAGCTCCACAAATAGAGACTCGGCTACAAGAAATTTCATGTCTAGAAAGTCCACAACTATAACTTCACAAATGGAAACTCCACAACTAGAAACTCCACAACTAGAAACTCCACAACTGGAGACTCCGCAACTAGAAACTCCGCAGCTAGATACTCCACAAATAGAAACTCCGCAGCTAGAAACTACAAAACTACAGACTCCACAACTAGAAACTCCACAACTAGAAACTCCACAACTAGAAAACTAGAAACTCCACAACTTGAAACCTCACGACCTTAAGTTACGCAACTAGAAAATCCACAGCTAGAGATTCCGCAACTAGAAACTCCACAACTAGAAACTCCACAACTCAAAATTCCACAGCTAGAAACTCCAAAACTCGGAAACTCCACAACTGGAAACTCCACAACTAGACACTCCCCAACTAAAAACTCTTCAACTAGAAACTCCTAAACTAGAGACTCCACAACTAGAGAATCTACAACTAGAGACTTCAAACTAGAAACTCAACAACTAGAAACTTCAAAATTCGAAACTCTACTAGAAACTCCACAACTTGAAACTCCACAACTAGACACTCCACAACTAGAAACTCCATAATTAGAGACTCTGCAACTATGGAACTCCGCAACTAGAAACTCCGCATTTAGAAACTCCGCAACAAGAAATTCCACAGCTAGAAACACCACAACTAGACACTCCGCAACTACAAACTCCACAACTTGAGACGCCGCAACTAGAAACTCCACTACTCAAACCTCCACAACAAGAAACTCCACAACTCGAAACTCCACAACTGGAAACTCCACAACTGGAAACTCCACAACTAGACACTCCACAACTAAAAACTCTACAACTAGAAAGTTCTAAACTAGAGACTCCATAACTAGAGACTCCACAACTAGAGACTTCAAAACTAGAAACTCAACAACTAGAAGCTCCACAGCTAAAAACTCTACAACTAGAAATTCCACAACTTGAGACTCCGCCACTTTAAACTCCACAACCCTAGACTCCACAACTAAAAACTCCACGAATAGAAACTCCACAACTAGAAACTCCATAACTAGAACCTCCACAACCAGAGACTCCGCAACTAGAATCTCTGCAACTAGAAACTCCACAACCTGAAACTCCACAACTAGAAACTCCAACACTAGCAACTCCACAACTAGAAACTCCGCATCTAGAGACTCCACAACTAGAAACTCCACAACTAGAGTCTCCACAACTTGAAACTCCACAACTAAAAACTCCACAACCAGAAACTCCACAACTAGAAACTCCACAACTAGAAACTCCGCAAATAGAGACTCAAAAACTAAAAACTCTACAACTCGAAACTCCTAAACTAGAAACTCCACAACCCGAGACTTCAAACTAGAAACTCAACAACTAGAAACTGCACAACTAAAACTCAACAACTAGAAGCTCCACAGCTTGAGACTCCGCAACTTGAAACTCCACAACTGGAAACTTCACTACTAGATACTCCACAACTAGAAACTCGACAACTGGAAAATCCACAACTAGAAACTCCTCAACTAGAAACTCTACAACTAGAGACTCCACAACTAGAAACTCCACAACAAGGGACTCCGCAACTAGAAACTCCACAACTAGAAACTCCACAACTGGAAACTCCACTACTAGATACTCCACAACTGGAAACTCGGCAACTAGAAACTCCACAACTAGAGACTCCACAACTTGAAACTCCACAACTAGAGACTCTGCCACTAGAAACTCCACAACTAGAGACTCCGCAACTCCACAACTAGAAACTCCACAACTGGAAAATCCACAACGATTTACTCCACAACTAGAAAATCCACAACTAGAAACTCCACAACTATAGACTCCACAACTTGAAACTCCACAAGTTTAAACTCCACAACTTGAGACTCCACAACTAGAAACTCCACAACTAGAAACTCCCCAACTAGAAACTTTACAACTTGGAACTCCACAACTAGAAACTCCGCAACTAGAAACTCCACAAATAGAAACTCTGCAGCTAGAAACTACACAACTAGAGACTCCACAACTAGAAATTCCACAACTAGAAACTCCACAACTTGAAACTACACAACTTGAAACCTCACAACTTTAAGTTCCGCAACTAGAAAATCCACAGCTAGAGATTCCGCAACTAGAAACTCCTAAACTCAAAACTACAACACTAGAAACTCCAAAAATCAAAACTCCACAACTAGAGACTCCGCAACTAGAAACTCCACAACCAGAAACTCCACAACTAGAGACTCTGCAACTAAGGAACTCCGCTACTAGAAACTCTGCATTTAGAAACTCCGCAACAAGAAATTCCACAGCTAGAAACACCACAACTAGACACTCCGCAACTACAAACTCCACAACTTGAGACGCCGCAACTAGAAACTCCACTACTCAAACCTCCACAACAAGAAACTCCACAACTCGAAACTCCACAACTGGAAACTCCACAACTGGAAACTCCACAACTAGACACTCCACAACTAAAAACTCTACAACTTGAAAGTTCTAAACTAGAGACTCCATAACTAGAGACTCCACAACTATAGACTCCACAACTAAAAACTCCACGACTAGAAACTCCACAACTAGAAACTCTATAACTAGAACCTCCACAACCAGAGACTCCGCAACTAGAATCTCTGCAACTAGAAACTCCACAACCTGAAACTCCACAACTAGAAACTCCAACACTAGCAACTCGACAACTAGAAACTCCGCATCTAGAGACTCCACAACTAGAAACTCCACAACTAGAGTCTCCACAACTTGAAACTCCACAACTAAAAACTCCACAACCAGAAACTCCACAACTAGAAACTCCACAACCAGAAACTCCACAACTAGAAACTCCACAACTAGAAACTCTGCAACTAGAGACTCCACAACTAGAAACTCCACAACTAGAAACTCCACAACTTCAAACTCCATTAAAACAGACTCGGCAACTAGAAATTCCATATCTAGAAACTCCACAACTAGAAACTGCAAAACTAGAGACTTCACAACTAGAAACTCAACAACTAGAAACTCCACAACTAAAAACTCCACAACTGGAAACTCCACAACTTGAGACTCCGCAGCTTGAAACTTCACAACTAGAAACTCCGCTATTAAAAACTCCGCAACTAGAAACTCCGCAACTAGAAACTCCACAACTTAAAACTCCACAACTAGATACTCCACAACTGGAAACTCCACAACTAGATACTTCACAACTGGAAACTCCACAACTAGATACTCCACAACTGGAAACTCCACAACTAGAAACTCCACAACTAGAGACTCCACAACTCGAAACTCCACAACTAGAAACTCCACAACTAGAAACTCCACAACCAGAGACTCCGCAACTCCACAACTAGAAACTCCACAACTGGAAACTCCACAACTAGATACTCTGACTAGAAACTCCACAACTAGAGACTCCACAACTTGAAACTCCACAACTTTAAGCTCCACAACTTGAGACTCCACAACTAGAAACTCCACAACTTGAAACTACGCAGCTTGAGACTCCGCAACTAGAAACTCCACAACTAGGGACTCCGCAACTAGAAACTCCACAACTAGAAACTCCACAACTGGAAACTCCACTACTAGATACTCCACAACTGGAAACTCCGCAACTAGAAACTCCACGACTAGAGACTCCACAAGTTTAAACTCCACAACTAGAGACTCTGCAACTAGAAACCCCACAACTCGAAACTCCACAAATGGAAACTCCACAACTAGAAACTCCGCAACAGGAGACTCTACAACTAGAAACTCCACAACTAGAAACTCCAAAACGAGAAACTCCACAACTAGAAACTCCACAAGTTACACTCCACAACTTGAGACTCCACAACTAGAAACTCCACAACTTGAAACTCCTCAACTAGAAACTCCACAAACAGAAACTCCACAACTAGAAACTCCGCAACTAGAAACTCCGCAACTAGAGACTCCACAACTAGAAACTCCACGACTAGAAACTCCACAAATACAGACTCGGCAACTAGAAATTCCATATCTAGAAACTCCACAACTAGTAACTGCAAAACTAGAGACTTCACAACTAGAAACTCAACAACTAGAAACTCCACAACTAAAAACTCCACAACTGGAAACTCCACAACTTGAGACTCCGCAACTTGAAACTTCACAACTGGAAACTCCACTATTAAAAACTCCGCAACTAGAAACTCCGCAACTAGAAACTCCACAACTCAAAACTCCACAACTAGATACTCCACAACTGGAAACTCCACAACTAGATACTTCACAACTGGAAACTCCACAACTAGATACTCCACAACTGGAAGCTCCACAACTAGAAACGCCATAACTAGAGACTCCACAACTCGAAACTCCACAACTAGAAACTCCACAACTAAAAACTCCACAACCAGAGACTCCACAACTTCACAACTAGAAACTCCACAACTGGAAGCTCCACAACTAGATACTCTGCAACTAGAAACTCCACAACTAGAAAATCCACAACTTGAAACTTCACAACTTGAAACTCCACAACTTGAGACTCTACAACTAGAAACTCCACAACTTGAAACTCCGCAGCTTGAGACTCCGCAACTAGAAACTCCACAACTAGGGACTCCGCAACTAGAAACTCCACAACTAGAAACTCCACAACTGGAAACTCCACTACTAGATACTCCACAACTGGAAACTCGGCAACTAGAAACTCCACAACTTGAAACTCCACAACTAGAGACTCTGCAACTCGAAACTCCGCAACTAGAAACTCCACAAATACAAACTCCACAACTAGAAACTCCGCAACTGGAGACTCCACAACTAGAAACTCCACAACTTGAAACTCCACAACCAGAAACTCCACAACTAAAAACTCTACAACTAGAGGCTCCTCAACTAGAGAATTCGCAACTAGAGACTCTGCACCTAGAAACTCCGCAGCTAGAAACTCCACAACTCGAAACTCCACAACTATAAACTCCACAACTAGAAACTCCACAACTTGAAACTCCACAACTCAAAGTTCCAGAACTTGAAACAACACAACTAGACACTCCACAACTTGAGACTCCGCAACTAGAAACTCCACAACTAGAAACTTCACAACTAGAAACTCCGCAACTAGAGACTCCGTAACTAGAAACTCCACAACCAGAGACTCTGCAACTAGAAACTCCGCAACTAGAAACTCCACAAATAGAAACTCCGCAGCTAGAAACTACACAACTAGAGAATCCACAACTAGAAATTCCACAACTAGAAACTCCACAACTTGAAACTGCACAACTTGAAACCTCACAACTTTAAGTTCCGCAACTAGAAAATCCACAGCCAGTGATTCCGCAACTAGAAACTCCTAAACTCAAAACTCCAACACTAGAAACTCCAAAACTCGAAACTCCACAACTAGAGACTCCGCAACTAGAAACTCCACAACCAGAGACTCTGCAACTAGAAACTCCGCAGCTAGAAACTCCACAAATAGAAACTCCGCAACTAGAAACTCCACAGCTAGAAACTCCGCAACTAGAAACTCCACAAGTAGTAACTCCACAGCTAGACACTCCACAACTGGAAACTCCACAACTAGAAACTTCACAACTAGAGACTCCGCAACTAGAAACTCCACAACTGGAAACTCCACAACTAGATACTCCACAACTGGAAACTCCACAACTAGAAACTCCACAACTAGTCTCCACAACTTGAAACTCCACAACTAGAGACTCCGCAACTCCACAACTAGAAACTCCACAACTGGAAACTCCACAACTAGAAACTCTACAACTAGAGACTCTTCAACTAGAGAATTCGCAACTAGAAACTCCAAAACTAGAAACTCCACAACTAGAAACTCCACAACTCGAAACTCCACAACTTAAAACTCCACAACTTGAAACTCTACAACTAGAAACTCCTAAACTAGAGACTCCATAACTAGAGACTCCACAACTAGAGACTTCAAAACTAGAAACTCAACATTTAGAAGCTCCACAACTAAAAACTCTACAACTAGAAATTCCACAACTTGAGAACCCGCCACTTTAAATTCCACAACCCTAGACTCCACAACTAAAAACTCCACGACTAGAAACTCCACAACTAGAAACTCCATAACTAGAACCTCCACAACCAGAGGACCGCAACTAGAATCTCTGCAACTAGAAACTCCACAACCTGAAACTCCACTACTAGAAACTCCAACACTAGCAACTCCACAACTAGAAACTCCGCAACTAGAGACTCCACAACTAGAAACTCCACAACTAGAGTCTCCACAACTTGAAACTCCACAACTAAAAACTCCGCAACCAGAAACTCCACAACTAGAAACTCCACAACTAGAAACTCCGCAACTAGAGACTCCACAACTAGAAACTCTACAACTAGAAATTCCACATCTAGAGACTTTGCAACTAGAAACTCCGCAGCTAGAAACTCCACAACTAGAAACTCCGCAACTAGAAACTCCACAACTAGAAACTCAACAACTAGAAACTCCACAACTCGAAACTCCAGAACTTGAAACTTCACAACTAGACACTCAAAAACTAAAAACTCTACAACTAGAAACTCCTAAACTAGAAACTCCACAACTAGAGACTTCAAACTAGAAACTCGAAAACTAGAAACTGCACAACTCAAACTCCACAACTAGAAACTCCACAGCTTGAGACTCCGCAACTTGAAACTCCACAACTGGAAACACCGCAACTAGAAACTCCACAACTGGAAACTTCACTACTAGATACTCCACAACTAGAAACTCGACAACTAGAAACTCCACAACTAGAGACTCCACAAATAAAAACTCCACAACTAGAAACTCCACAACTACAAACTCCACCAATAGAGACTCGGCAACTAGAAATTTCATATCTAGAAACTCCACAACTAAAAACTCCAGAACTAAAAACTCCACAACTAGAAACTCCACAACTAGAAACTCTACAACTAGAGACTCCGCAACTAGAAACTCCACAACTAGAGACTCCCCAACTTGAAACTCTACAACTAGAAACTCCACAACCAGAAACTCCACAACTAGAAACTCCACAACTAGAAACTCCACAACTAGAAACTGCAACTAGAGACTCCACAACTAGAAACTCCACAACTACAAACTCCACAACTACAAGCTCCACAAATAGAGACTCGGCTACAAGAAAATTAATGTCTAGAAAGTCCACAACTAAAAACTCCACAACTAGAAACTCCACAACTAGAAACTCCACAACTAGAGACTCCACAACTTGAAACTCCACAACTTTAAACTCCACAACTTGAGACTCCACAACTAGAAACTCCACAACTTGAAACTCCACAACTAGAAACTCCACAACCAGAAACTCCACAACTAGAAACTCTACAACTAGAAACTCCACAACTAGAAACTCTGCAACTAGAGACTCCACAACTAGAAACTCCACAACTAGAAACTCCACAACTACAAGCTCCACAAATAGAGACTCGGCTACGAGAAAATTCCTGTCTAGAAAGTCCACAACTAAAAACTCCACAACTTGAAACTCCACAACTAGAAACTCCACAACTAGAAACTCCACAACTAGAGACTCCGCAACTAGAAACTCCACAACCAGAGACTCTGCAACTAGAAACTCTGCAGCTAGAAACTCCACAACTCGAAACTCCACAACTAGAAACTCCAAAGCTACAAACTCTTCAACTAGAAATTCCTAAACTAGAGACTCCACAACTAGAGAATCTACAACTAGAGACTTCAAACTAGAAAGTCAACATTTAGAAACTCCACAACTAAAAACTCAAAAACTAGAAACTCCACATCTTGAGACTCCGCAACTAGAAACTCCACAACTAGGGACTCCGCAACTAGAAACTGCACAACTAGAGACTCTGCAACTAGAAACTCCACAACTAGAGACTCCGCAACTCCACAACTCGAAACTCCACAACTGGAAACTCCACAACTAAAAACTCTTCAACTAGAAATTCCTAAACTAGAGACTCCACAACTAGAGAATCTACAACTAGAGACTTCAAACTAGAAACTCAACAACTAGAAACTCCACAACTAAAAACTCAACAACTAGAAACTCCACAGCTTGAGACTCTGCAACTGGAAACTCCACAACTAGGGACTCTGCAACTAGAAACTCCACAACTCGAAACTGCACAACTGGAAACTCCACAGCTAGACACTTCACAACTAAAACCCTTCCACTAGAAACTCCTAAACTAGAGACTCCACAACTAGAGAATCTACAACTACAGACTTCAAACTAGAAACTCAACAACTAAAAACTCCACAACTAAAAACTCAACAACTAGAAACTCCACAGATTGGGACTCCGCAACTTGAAACTCCACAACTAGAAACTCCGCAACTAGAAACTCCACAACTAAGGACTCAACAACTAGAAACTCCACAACTAGAAACTCCACAACTAGAAACTTCACAACTAGAAACTCCGCAACTAGAGACTCCACAATTAGAAACTCCGCAACTAGAAACTCCGCAACAGGAGACTCTACAACTAGAAACTCCACAACTAGAAACTCCAAAACTAGAAACTCCACTACTAGAAAGTTCACAACTAGAAACTCCGCAACTAGAGACTCCACAACTAGAAACTCCACAACTTGAAACTCCTCAACTAGAAACTCCACAACTGGAAACTCCACAACTAGACACTCCACAACTAAAAACTCTTCAACAAGAAACTCCTAAACTAGAGACTCCACAACTAGAGAATCTACAACTAGAGATTTCAAACTAGAAACTCAACAACTAGAAACTCCACAACTAAAAACTCAACAACTAGAAACTCCACAGCTTGAGACTCCGATACTTCAAACTCCACAACTAGAAACTCCGCATTTAGAAACTCCACAACTAGGGACTCGGCAACTAGAAACTCCACAACTAGAAACTCCACAACTAGAAACTCAACAACTAGAAACTCCACAACTCGAAACTCCAGAACTTGAAACTTCACAACTAGACACTCAAAAACTAAAAACTCTACAACTAGAAACTCCTAAACTAGAAACTCCACAACTAGAGACTTCAAACTAGAAACTCGAAAACTAGAAACTGCACAACTCAAACTCCACAACTAGAAACTCCACAGCTTGAGACTCCGCAACTTGAAACTCCACAACTGGAAACACCGCAACTAGAAACTCCACAACTGGAAACTTCACTACTAGATACTCCACAACTAGAAACTCGACAACTAGAAACTCCACAACTAGAGACTCCACAAATAAAAACTCCACAACTAGAAACTCCACAACTACAAACTCCACCAATAGAGACTCGGCAACTAGAAATTTCATATCTAGAAACTCCACAACTAAAAACTCCAGAACTAAAAACTCCACAACTAGAAACTCCACAACTAGAAACTCTACAACTAGAGACTCCGCAACTAGAAACTCCACAACTAGAGACTCCCCAACTTGAAACTCTACAACTAGAAACTCCACAACCAGAAACTCCACAACTAGAAACTCCACAACTAGAAACTGCAACTAGAGACTCCACAACTAGAAACTCCACAACTACAAACTCCACAACTACAAGCTCCACAAATAGAGACTCGGCTACAAGAAAATTAATGTCTAGAAAGTCCACAACTAAAAACTCCACAACTAGAAACTCCACAACTAGAAACTCCACAACTAGAGACTCCACAACTTGAAACTCCACAACTTTAAACTCCACAACTTGAGACTCCACAACTAGAAACTCCACAACTTGAAACTCCACAACTAGAAACTCCACAACCAGAAACTCCACAACTAGAAACTCTACAACTAGAAACTCCACAACTAGAAACTCCACAACAAGAAACTCCACAACTAGAGACTTCGCAACTAGAAACTCCACAACCAGAGACTCTGCAACTAGAAACTCCGCAAGTAGAAACTCCACAAATAGAAACTCTGCAACTAGAAACTCCGCAGCTAGAAACTACACAACTAGAGACTCCTCAACTAGAAACTCCACAACTAGAAACTCCACAACTAGAGACTCCACAACATGAAACCTCACAACTTTAGGTTGCGCAACTAGAAAATCCACAGCTAGAGATTCCGCAACTAGAAACTCCACAACTAGAAACTCCACAACTCAAACCTCCAACACTAGAAACTCCAAAACTCGAAACTCCACAACTAGAGACTCCGCAACTAGAAACTCCACAACCAGAGACTCTGCAACTAGAAACTCCGCAGCTAGAAACTCCACAAATAGAAACTTCACTACTAGATACTCCACAACTGAAAACTCGGCAACTAGAAACTCCACAACTAGAGACTCCACAACTAGAAACTCCACAACCAGAGACTCTGCAACTAGAAACTCCGCAACTAGAAACTCCACAAATAGAAACTCTGCAGCTAGAAACTACACAACTAGAGACTCCACAACTAGAAATTCCACAACTAGAAACTCCACAACTGGAAACTCCACTACTAGATACTCCGCAACTGGAAACTCAGCAACTAGAAACTCCACAACTAGAGACCCCACAACTGGAAACTCCACAACTAGATTCTCCGCAAATAGAAACTCCACAACTAGAGACTCCACAACTTGAAACTCCACAACTTTAAACTCCACAACTGGAGACTCCACAACTAGAAACTCCACAACTTGAAACTCCAAAATTAGAAACTCCACAACCAGAAACTCCACAACTAGAGACTTCGCAACTAGAAACTCCACAACCAGAGACTCTGCAACTAGAAACTCCGCAAGTAGAAACTCCACAAATAAATCTCTGCAACTAGAAACTCCGCAGCTAGAAACTACACAACTAGAGACTCCACAACTAGAAACTCCACAACTAGAGACTCCACAACTTGAAACCTAACAACTTTAGGTTCCGCAACTAGAAAATGCACAGCTAGAGATTCCGCAACTAGAAACTCCACAACTAGAAACTCCACAACTCAAACCTCCAACACTAGAAACTCCAAAACTCGAAACTCCACAACTAGAGACTCCGCAACTAGAAACTCCACAACCAGAGACTCTGCAACTAGAAACTCCGCAGCTAGAAACTCCACAAATACAAACTCCACTACTAGGTACTCCACAACTGAAAACTCGGCAACTAGAAACTCCACAACTAGAGACTCCGCAACTAGAAACTCCACAACTAGGGACTCCGCAACTAGAAACTCCACAACTAGAAACTCCACAACTGGAAACTCCACTACTAGATACTCCGCAACTAGAAACTCAGCAACTAGAAACTCCACAACTAGAGACTCCACAACTTGAAACTCCACAACTAAAGACTCTGCAACTCGAAACTCCACAACTCGAAACTCCACTACTGGAAACTCCACAACTAGACACTCCACAACAAAAAACTCTTCAACTAGAAACTCCTAAACTAGAGACTCCACAACTAGGGAATCTACAACTAGAGACTTGAAACTAGAAACTCAACAACTGGAAACTCCACAACTAAAAACTTAACAACTAGAAACTCTACAGCTTGAGACTCCGCAACTTGAAACTCCACAACCAGAGACTCCGCAACTAGAAACTCCACAACTAGGGACTCCACAACTAGAAACTCCACAACTAGAAACTCCACAACTCGAAACTCCACTACTAGATACTCCACAACTGGAAACTCGACAACTAGAAACTCCACATCCAGAGACTCCACAACTTGAAACTCCACAACTAGAGACTCTGCAACTAGAAACTCAACAACTAGATACTCCGCAACTCAACAACTAGAAACTCCAGAACTGGAAAATCCACAACTAGATACTCCACAACTAGAAAATCTACAACTAGAAACTCCGCAACTAGAGACTCCACAACTAGAAACTCCACAACTAGAAACTCCACAACTACAAACCCCACAAATACAGACTCGGCAACTAGAAATTCCATATCTAGAAACTCCACAGCTAGAAACTGCAAAACTAGAGACTTCACAACTAGAAACTCAACAACTAAAACTTCACAACTAAAAACTCCACAACTGGAAACTCCACAACTTGAAACTCCACAACTAGAGACTCCGCAACTAGAAACTCCACAACTAGAGACTCCGCAACTCCACAACTAGAAACTCCACAACTGGAAACTCCACAACTAGATACTCCGTACTAGAAACTCCACAACTAGAGACTCCACAACTTGAAACTCCACAACTTTAAACTCCACAACTTGAGACTCCACAACTAAAAACTCCACAACTTGAAACTCCAAAATTAGAAACTCCACAACCAGAAACTCCACAACTAGAAACTCCACAACTAAAAACTCCACAACAGGAAACTCCACAACAAGAAACTCCACAACTAGAGACTTCGCAACTAGAAACTCCACAACCAGAGACTCTGCAACTAGAAACTCCGCAAGTAGAAAATCCACAAATAGAAACTCCGCAACTAGAAACTCCGCAGCTAGAAACCAATCAACTAGAGACTCCACAACTAGAAACTCCACAACTAGAAACTCCACAACTAGAGACTCCACAACTTGAAACCTCACAACTTTAGGTTCCGCAACTAGAAAATCCACAGCTAGAGATTCCGCAACTAGAAACTCCACAACTAGAAACTCCACAACTCAAAACTCCAACACTAGTAACTCCAAAACTCGAAACTCCACCACTAGAGACTCCGCAACTAGAAACTCCACAACCAGAGACTCTGCAACTAGAAACTCCGCAGCTAGAAACTGCACAAATAGAAACTCCACTACTAGATACTCCACAACTGAAAACTCGGCAACTAGAAACTCCACAACTAGAGACTCCACAACTTGAAACTCCACAACTAGAGACTCTGCAACTAGAAACTCCACAACTAGAGACTCCGCAACTCCACAACTCGAAACTACACAACTGGAAACTCCACAACTAGACACTCCACAACTAAAAACTCTTCAACTAGAAATTCCTAAACTAGAGACTCCACAACTAAAAAATCTACAACTAGAGACTTCAAACTAGAAACTCAACAACTAGAAACTCCACAACTAAAAACTATACAACTAGAAACTCCACATCTTGAGACTCCGCAGTTAGAAACTCCACAACTAGGGACTCCGCAACTAGAAACTCCACAACTGGAAACTCCACAACTGGCAACTCCACTACTAGATACTCCACAACTGGAAACTCGGCAACTAGAAACTCCACAACTAGAGACTCCACAACTTGAAACTCCACAACTAGAGACTCTGCAACTAGAAACTCCACAACTAGAGACTCCGCAACTCCACAACTCGAAACTCCACAACTGGAAACTCCACAACTAGACACTCCACAACTAGAAAATCCACAACTAGAAACTCCACAACTATAGACTCCACAACTTGAAACTCCACAAGTTTAAACTCCACAACTAGAATCTCCCCAACTAGAAACTTTACAACTCGGAACTCCACAACTAGAAACTCCACAACTAGAAACTCCACAACTAGAGACTCCGCAACTAGAAACTCCACAACCAGAGACTCTGCAACTAGAAACTCCGCAAGTAGAAACTCCACAAATAGAAACTCCGCAGCTAGAAACTACACAACTAGAGAATCCACAACTAGAAATTCCACAACTAGAAACTCCACAACTTGAAACTGCACAATTTGAAACCTCACAACTTCAAGTTCCGCAACTAGAAAATCCACAGCTAGTGATTCCGCAACTAGAAACTCCTAAACTCAAAACTCCAACACTAGAAACTCCAAAACTCGAAACTCCACAACTAGAGACTCCGCAACTAGAAACTCCACAACCAGAGACTCTGCAACTAGAAACTCCGCAGCTAGAAACTCCACAAATAGAAACTCCGCAACTAGAAACTCCACAGCTAGAAACTCCGCAACTAGAAACTCCACAAGTAGTAACTCAACAGCTAGACACTCCACAACTGGAAACTCCACAACTAGAAACTTCGCAACTAGAAACTCCACAACCAGAGACTCTGCAACTAGAAACTCCGCAAGTAGAAACTCCACAAATAGAAACTCTGCAACTAGAAACTCCGCAGCTAGAAACTACACAACTTGAAACTCCACAACTAGAGACTCCGCAACTCCACAACTAGAAACTCCACAACTGGAAACTCCACAACTAGATACTCCGCAACTAGAAACTCCACAACTAGAGATTCCACAACTTGAAACTCCGCAACTTTAAACTCCACAACTTGAGACTCCACAACTAGAAACTCCACAACTTGAAACTCCAAAATTAGAAACTCAACAACCAGAAACTCCACAACTAGAAACTCCACAACTAAAAACTCCACAACTGGAAACTCCACAACAAGAAACTCCACAACTAGAGACTTCGCAACTAGAAACTCCACAACCAGAGACTCTGCAACTAGAAACTCCGCAAGTAGAAACTCCACAAATAGAAACTCTGCAACTAGAAACTCCGCAGCTAGAAACTACACAACTAGAGACTCCTCAACTAGAAACTCCACAACTAGAAACTCCACAACTAGAGACTCCACAACATGAAACCTCACAACTTTAGGTTGCGCAACTAGAAAATCCACAGCTAGAGATTCCGCAACTAGAAACTCCACAACTAGAAACTCCACAACTCAAACCTCCAACACTAGAAACTCCAAAACTCGAAACTCCACAACTAGAGACTCCGCAACTAGAAACTCCACAACCAGAGACTCTGCAACTAGAAACTCCGCAGCTAGAAACTCCACAAATAGAAACTTCACTACTAGATACTCCACAACTGAAAACTCGGCAACTAGAAACTCCACAACTAGAGACTCCACAACTAGAAACTCCACAACCAGAGACTCTGCAACTAGAAACTCCGCAACTAGAAACTCCACAAATAGAAACTCTGCAGCTAGAAACTACACAACTAGAGACTCCACAACTAGAAATTCCACAACTAGAAACTCCACAACTGGAAACTCCACTACTGGATACTCCGCAACTGGAAACTCAGCAACTAGAAACTCCACAACTAGAGACTCCACAACTGGAAACTCCACAACTAGATACTCCGCAAATGGAAACTCCACAACTAAGAGACTCCACAACTTGAAACTCCACAACTTTAAACTCCACAACTGGAGACTCCACAACTAGAAACTCCACAACTTGAAACTCCAAAATTAGAAACTCCACAACCAGAAACTCCACAACTCGAGACTTCGCAACTAGAAACTCCACAACCAGAGACTCTGCAACTAGAAACTCCGCAAGTAGAAACTCCACAAATAAATCTCTGCAACTAGAAACTCCGCAGCTAGAAACTACACAACTAGAGACTCCACAACTAGAAACTCCACAACTAGAGACTCCACAACTTGAAACCTAACAACTTTAGGTTCCGCAACTAGAAAATGCACAGCTAGAGATTCCGCAACTAGAAACTCCACAACTAGAAACTCCACAACTCAAACCTCCAACACTAGAAACTCCAAAACTCGAAACTCCACAACTAGAGACTCCGCAACTAGAAACTCCACAACCAGAGACTCTGCAACTAGAAACTCCGCAAGTAGAAACTCCACAAATAAATCTCTGCAACTAGAAACTCCGCAGCTAGAAACTACACAACTAGAGACTCCACAACTAGAAACTCCACAACTAGAGACTCCACAACTTGAAACCTAACAACTTTAGGTTCCGCAACTAGAAAATGCACAGCTAGAGATTCCGCAACTAGAAACTCCACAACTATAAACTCCACAACTCAAACCTCCAACACTAGAAACTCCAAAACTCGAAACTCCACAACTAGAGACTCCGCAACTAGAAACTCCACAACCAGAGACTCTGCAACTAGAAACTCCGCAGCTAGAAACTCCACAAATACAAACTCCACTACTAGGTACTCCACAACTGAAAACTCGGCAACTAGAAACTCCACAACTAGAGACTCCGCAACTAGAAACTCCACAACTAGGGACTCCGCAACTAGAAACTCCACAACTAGAAACTCCACAACTGGAAACTCCACTACTAGATACTCCGCAACTAGAAACTCAGCAACTAGAAACTCCACAACTAGAGACTCCACAACTTGAAACTCCACAACTAAAGACTCTGCAACTCGAAACTCCACAACTCGAAACTCCACTACTGGAAACTCCACAACTAGACACTCCACAACAAAAAACTCTTCAACTAGAAACTCCTAAACTAGAGACTCCACAACTAGGGAATCTACAACTAGAGACTTGAAACTAGAAACTCAACAACTGGAAACTCCACAACTAAAAACTTAACAACTAGAAACTCTACAGCTTGAGACTCCGCAACTTGAAACTCCACAACCAGAGACTCCGCAACTAGAAACTCCACAACTAGGGACTCCACAACTAGAAACTCCACAACTAGAAACTCCACAACTCGAAACTCCACTACTAGATACTCCACAACTGGAAACTCGACAACTAGAAACTCCACATCCAGAGACTCCACAACTTGAAACTCCACAACTAGAGACTCTGCAACTAGAAACTCAACAACTAGATACTCCGCAACTCAACAACTAGAAACTCCAGAACTGGAAAATCCACAACTAGATACTCCACAACTAGAAAATCTACAACTAGAAACTCCGCAACTAGAGACTCCACAACTAGAAACTCCACAACTAGAAACTCCACAACTACAAACCCCACAAATACAGACTCGGCAACTAGAAATTCCATATCTAGAAACTCCACAGCTAGAAACTGCAAAACTAGAGACTTCACAACTAGAAACTCAACAACTAAAACTCCACAACTAAAAACTCCACAACTGGAAACTCCACAACTTGAAACTCCACAACTAGAGACTCCGCAACTAGAAACTCCACAACTAGAGACTCCGCAACTCCACAACTAGAAACTCCACAACTGGAAACTCCACAACTAGATACTCCGTACTAGAAACTCCACAACTAGAGACTCCACAACTTGAAACTCCACAACTTTAAACTCCACAACTTGAGACTCCACAACTAAAAACTCCACAACTTGAAACTCCAAAATTAGAAACTCCACAACCAGAAACTCCACAACTAGAAACTCCACAACTAAAAACTCCACAACAGGAAACTCCACAACAAGAAACTCCACAACTAGAGACTTCGAAACTAGAAACTCCACAACCAGAGACTCTGCAACTAGAAACTCCGCAAGTAGAAAATCCACAAATAGAAACTCCGCAACTAGAAACTCCGCAGCTAGAAACTACACAACTAGAGACTCCACAACTAGAAACTCCACAACTAGAAACTCCACAACTAGAGACTCCACAACTTGAAACCTCACAACTTTAGGTTCTGCAACTAGAAAATCCACAGCTAGAGATTCCGCAACTAGAAACTCCACAACTAGAAACTCCACAACTCAAAACTCCAACACTAGTAACTCCAAAACTCGAAACTCCACCACTAGAGACTCCGCAACTAGAAACTCCACAACCAGAGACTCTGCAACTAGAAACTCCGCAGCTAGAAACTGCACAAATAGAAACTCCACTACTAGATACTCCACAACTGAAAACTCGGCAACTAGAAACTCCACAACTAGAGACTCCACAACTTGAAACTCCACAACTAGAGACTCTGCAACTAGAAACTCCACAACTAGAGACTCCGCAACTCCACAACTCGAAACTACACAACTGGAAACTCCACAACTAGACACTCCACAACTAAAAACTCTTCAACTAGAAATTCCTAAACTAGAGACTCCACAACTAAAAAATCTACAACTAGAGACTTCAAACTAGAAACTCAACAACTAGAAACTCCACAACTAAAAACTATACAACTAGAAACTCTACATCTTGAGACTCCGCAGTTAGAAACTCCACAACTAGGGACTCCGCAACTAGAAACTCCACAACTGGAAACTCCACAACTGGCAACTCCACTACTAGATACTCCACAACTGGAAACTCGGCAACTAGAAACTCCACAACTAGAGACTCCACAACTTGAAACTCCACAACTAGAGACTCTGCAACTAGAAACTCCACAACTAGAGACTCCGCAACTCCACAACTCGAAACTCCACAACTGGAAACTCCACAACTAGACACTCCACAACTAGAAAATCCACAACTAGAAACTCCACAACTATAGACTCCACAACTTGAAACTCCACAAGTTTAAACTCCACAACTTGAGACTCCACAACTAGAAACTCCACAACTAGAATCTCCCCAACTAGAAACTTTACAACTCGGAACTCCACAACTAGAGACTCCGCAACTAGAAATTCCACAACCAGAGACTCTGCAACTAGAAACTCCGCAAGTAGAAACTCCACAAATAGAAACTCCGCAGCTAGAAACTACACAACTAGAGAATCCACAACTAGAAATTCCACAACTAGAAACTCCACAACTTGAAACTGCACAATTTGAAACCTCACAACTTCAAGTTCCGCAACTAGAAAATCCACAGCTAGTGATTCCGCAACTAGAAACTCCTAAACTCAAAACTCCAACACTAGAAACTCCAAAACTCGAAACTCCACAACTAGAGACTCCGCAACTAGAAACTCCACCACCAGAGACTCTGCAACTAGAAACTCCGCAGCTAGAAACTCCACAAATAGAAACTCCGCAACTAGAAACTCCACAGCTAGAAACTCCGCAACTAGAAACTCCACAAGTAGTAACTCAACAGCTAGACACTCCACAACTGGAAACTTCACAACTAGAAACTTCACAACTAGAGACTCCGCAACTAGAAACTCCACAACTGGAAACTCCACAACTAGATACTTCACAACTGGGAACTCCACAACTAGAAACTCCACAACTAGACTCCACAACTTGAAACTCCACAACTAGAGACTCCGCAACTCCACAACTAGAAACTCCACAACTGGAAACTCCACAACTAGATACTCTGCAACTAGAAACTCCACAACTAGAGATTCCACAACTTGAAACTCCGCAACTTTAAACTCCACAACTTGAGACTCCACAACTAGAAACTCCACAACTTGAAACTCCAAAATTAGAAACTCCACAACCAGAAACTCCACAACTAGAAACTCCACAACTAAAAACTCCACAACTGGAAACTCCACAACAAGAAACTCCACAACTAGAGACTTCGCAACTAGAAACTCCACAACCAGAGACTCTGCAACTAGAAACTCCGCAAGTAGAAACTCCACAAATAGAAACTCTGCAACTAGAAACTCCGCAGCTAGAAACTACACAACTAGAGACTCCTCAACTAGAAACTCCACAACTAGAAACTCCACAACTAGAGACTCCACAACATGAAACCTCACAACTTTAGGTTGCGCAACTAGAAAATCCACAGCTAGAGATTCCGCAACTAGAAACTCCACAACTATAAACTCCACAACTCAAACCTCCAACACTAGAAACTCCAAAACTCGAAACTCCACAACTAGAGACTCCGCAACTAGAAACTCCACAACCAGAGACTCTGCAACTAGAAACTCCGCAGCTAGAAACTCCACAAATAGAAACTTCACTACTAGATACTCCACAACTGAAAACTCGGCAACTAGAAACTCCACAACTAGAGACTCCACAACTAGAAACTCCACAACCAGAGACTCTGCAACTAGAAACTCCGCAACTAGAAACTCCACAAATAGAAACTCCGCAGCTAGAAACTACACAACTAGAGACTCCACAACTAGAAATTCCACAACTAGAAACTCCACAACTGGAAACTCCACTACTAGATACTCCGCAACTGGAAACTCAGCAACTAGAAACTCCACTACTGAAAACTCCACAACTAGACACTCCACAACAAAAAACTCTTCAACTAGAAACTCCTAAACTAGAGACTCCACAACTAGGGAATCTACAACTAGAGACTTGAAACTAGAAACTCAACAACTGAAAACTCCACAACTAAAAACTTAACAACTAGAAACTCTACAGCTTGAGACTCCGCAACTTGAAACTCCACAACCAGAGACTCCGCAACTAGAAACTCCACAACTAGGGACTCCACAACTAGAAACTCCACAACTAGAAACTCCACAACTCGAAACTCCACTACTAGATACTCCACAACTGGAAACTCGACAACTAGAAACTCCACATCCAGAGACTCCACAACTTGAAACTCCACAACTAGAGACTCTGCAACTAGAAACTCAACAACTAGATACTCCGCAACTCAACAACTAGAAACTCCAGAACTGGAAAATCCACAACTAGATACTCCACAACTAGCAAATCTACAACTAGAAACTCCGCAACTAGAGACTCCACAACTAGAAACTCCACAACTAGAAACTCCACAACTACAAACCCCACAAATACAGACTCGGCAACTAGAAATTCCATATCTAGAAACTCCACAGCTAGAAACTGCAAAACTAGAGACTTCACAACTAGAAACTCAACAACTAAAACTCCACAACTAAAAACTCCACAACTGGAAACTCCACAACTTGAAACTCCACAACTAGAGACTCCGCAACTAGAAACTCCACAACTAGAGACTCCGCAACTCCACAACTAGAAACTCCACAACTGGAAACTCCACAACTAGATACTCCGTACTAGAAACTTCACAACTAGAGACTCCACAACTTGAAACTCCACAACTTTAAACTCCACAACTTGAGACTCCACAACTAAAAACTCCACAACTTGAAACTCCAAAATTAGAAACTCCACAACCAGAAACTCCACAACTAGAAACTCCAACACTAAAAACTCCACAACAGGAAACTCCACAACAAGAAACTCCACAACTAGAGACTTCGCAACTAGAAACTCCACAACCAGAGACTCTGCAACTAGAAACTCCGCAAGTAGAAAATCCACAAATAGAAACTCCGCAACTAGAAACTCCGCAGCTAGAAACTACACAACTAGAGACTCCACAACTAGAAACTCCACAACTAGAAACTCCACAACTAGAGACTCCACAACTTGAAACCTCACAACTTTAGGTTCTGCAACTAGAAAATCCACAGCTAGAGATTCCGCAACTAGAAACTCCACAACTAGAAACTCCACAACTCAAAACTCCAACACTAGTAACTCCAAAACTCGAAACTCCACCACTAGAGACTCCGCAACTAGAAACTCCACAACCAGAGACTCTGCAACTAGAAACTCCGCAGCTAGAAACTGCACAAATAGAAACTCCACTACTAGATACTCCACAACTGAAAACTCGGCAACTAGAAACTCGACAACTAGAGACTCCACAACTTGAAACTCCACAACTAGAGACTCTGCAACTAGAAACTCCACAACTAGAGACTCCGCAACTCCACAACTCGAAACTACACAACTGGAAACTCCACAACTAGACACTCCACAACTAAAAACTCTTCAACTAGAAATTCCTAAACTAGAGACTCCACAACTAAAAAATCTACAACTAGAGACTTCAAACTAGAAACTCAACAACTAGAAACTCCACAACTAAAAACTATACAACTAGAAACTCCACATCTTGAGACTCCGCAGTTAGAAACTCCACAACTAGGGACTCCGCAACTAGAAACTCCACAACTGGAAACTCCACAACTGGCAACTCCACTACTAGATACTCCACAACTGGAAACTCGGCAACTAGAAACTCCACAACTAGAGACTCCACAACTTGAAACTCCACAACTAGAGACTCTGCAACTAGAAACTCCACAACTAGAGACTCCGCAACTCCACAACTCGAAACTCCACAACTGGAAACTCCACAACTAGACACTCCACAACTAGAAAATCCACAACTAGAAACTCCACAACTATAGACTCCACAACTTGAAACTCCACAAGTTTAAACTCCACAACTTGAGACTCCACAACTAGAAACTCCACAACTAGAATCTCCCCAACTAGAAACTTTACAACTCGGAACTCCACAACTAGAGACTCCGCAACTAGAAACTCCACAACCAGAGACTCTGCAACTAGAAACTCCGCAAGTAGAAACTCCACAAATAGAAACTCCGCAGCTAGAAACTACACAACTAGAGAATCCACAACTAGAAATTCCACAACTAGAAACTCCACAACTTGAAACTGCACAATTTGAAACCTCACAACTTCAAGTTCCGCAACTAGAAAATCCACAGCTAGTGATTCCGCAACTAGAAACTCCTAAACTCAAAACTCCAACACTAGAAACTCCAAAACTCGAAACTCCACAACTAGAGACTCCGCAACTAGAAACTCCACAACCAGAGACTCTGCAACTAGAAACTCCGCAGCTAGAAACTCCACAAATAGAAACTCCGCAACTAGAAACTCCACAGCTAGAAACTCCGCAACTAGAAACTCCACAAGTAGTAACTCAACAGCTAGACACTCCACAACTGGAAACTCCACAACTAGAAACTTCACAACTAGAGACTCCGCAACTAGAAACTCCACAACTGGAAACTCCACAACTAGATACTCCACAACTGGGAACTCCACAACTAGAAACTCCACAACTAGACTCCACAACTTGAAACTCCACAACTAGAGACTCCGCAACTCCACAACTAGAAACTCCACAACTGGAAACTCCACAACTAGATACTCCGCAACTAGAAACTCCACAACTAGAGATTCCACAACTTGAAACTCCGCAACTTTAAACTCCACAACTTGAGACTCCACAACTAGAAACTCCACAACTTGAAACTCCAAAATTAGAAACTCCACAACCAGAAACTCCACAACTAGAAACTCCACAACTAAAAACTCCACAACTGGAAACTCCACAACAAGAAACTCCACAACTAGAGACTTCGCAACTAGAAACTCCACAACCAGAGACTCTGCAACTAGAAACTCCGCAAGTAGAAACTCCACAAATAGAAACTCTGCAACTAGAAACTCCGCAGCTAGAAACTACACAACTAGAGACTCCTCAACTAGAAACTCCACAACTAGAAACTCCACAACTAGAGACTCCACAAGATGAAACCTCACAACTTTAGGTTGCGCAACTAGAAAATCCACAGCTAGAGATTCCGCAACTAGAAACTCCACAACTAGAAACTCCACAACTCAAACCTCCAACACTAGAAACTCCAAAACTCGAAACTCCACAACTAGAGACTCCGCAACTAGAAACTCCACAACCAGAGACTCTGCAACTAGAAACTCCGCAGCTAGAAACTCCACAAATAGAAACTTCACTACTAGATACTCCACAACTGAAAACTCGGCAACTAGAAATTCCACAACTAGAAACTCCACAACTGGAAACTCCACTACTAGATTCTCCGCAACTAGAAACTCAGCAACTAGAAACTCCACAACTAGAGACTCCACAACTTGAAACTCCACAACTAAAGACTCTGCAACTCGAAACTCCACAACTCGAAACTCCACTACTGAAAACTCCACAACTAGACACTCCACAACAAAAAACTCTTCAACTAGAAACTCCTAAACTAGAGACTCCACAACTAGGGAATCTACAACTAGAGACTTGAAACTAGAAACTCAACAACTGAAAACTCCACAACTAAAAACTTAACAACTAGAAACTCTACAGCTTGAGACTCCGCAACTTGAAACTCCACAACCAGAGACTCCGCAACTAGAAACTCCACAACTAGGGACTCCACAACTAGAAACTCCACAACTAGAAACTCCACAACTCGAAACTCCACTACTAGATACTCCACAACTGGAAACTCGACAACTAGAAACTCCACATCCAGAGACTCCACAACTTGAAACTCCACAACTAGAGACTCTGCAACTAGAAACTCAACAACTAGATACTCCGCAACTCAACAACTAGAAACTCCAGAACTGGAAAATCCACAACTAGATACTCCACAACTAGAAAATCTACAACTAGAAACTCCGCAACTAGAGACTCCACAACTAGAAACTCCACAACTAGAAACTCCACAACTACAAACCCCACAAATACAGACTCGGCAACTAGAAATTCCATATCTAGAAACTCCACAGCTAGAAACTGCAAAACTAGAGACTTCACAACTAGAAACTCAACAACTAAAACTCCACAACTAAAAACTCCACAACTGGAAACTCCACAACTTGAAACTCCACAACTAGAGACTCCGCAACTAGAAACTCCACAACTAGAGACTCCGCAACTCCACAACTAGAAACTCCACAACTGGAAACTCCACAACTAGATACTCCGTACTAGAAACTCCACAACTAGAGACTCCACAACTTGAAACTCCACAACTTTAAACTCCACAACTTGAGACTCCACAACTAAAAACTCCACAACTTGAAACTCCAAAATTAGAAACTCCACAACCAGAAACTCCACAACTAGAAACTCCTCAACTAAAAACTCCACAACAGGAAACTCCACAACAAGAAACTCCACAACTAGAGACTTCGCAACTAGAAACTCCACAACCAGAGACTCTGCAACTAGAAACTCCGCAAGTAGAAAATCCACAAATAGAAACTCCGCAACTAGAAACTCCGCAGCTAGAAACTACACAAACTAGAGACTCCACAACTAGAAACTCCACAACTAGAAACTCCACAACTAGAGACTCCACAACTTGGAAGCTCACAACTTTAGGTTCCGCAACTAGAAAATCCACAGCTAGAGATTCCGCAACTAGAAACTCCACAACTAGAAACTCCACAACTCAAAACTCCAACACTAGTAACTCCAAAACTCGAAACTCCACCACTAGAGACTCCGCAACTAGAAACTCCACAACCAGAGACTCTGCAACTAGAAACTCCGCAGCTAGAAACTGCACAAATAGAAACTCCACTACTAGATACTCCACAACTGAAAACTCGGCAACTAGAAACTCCACAACTAGAGACTCCACAACTTGAAACTCCACAACTAGAGACTCTGCAACTAGAAACTCCACAACTAGAGACTCCGCAACTCCACAACTCGAAACTACACAACTGGAAACTCCACAACTAGACACTCCACAACTAAAACTCTTCAACTAGAAATTCCTAAACTAGAGACTCCACAACTAAAAAATCTACAACTAGAGACTTCAAACTAGAAACTCAACAACTAGAAACTCCACAACTAAAAACTATACAACTAGAAACTCCACAACTTGAGACTCCGCAGTTAGAAACTCCACAACTAGGGACTCCGCAACTAGAAACTCCACAACTGGAAACTCCACAACTGGCAACTCCACTACTAGATACTCCACAACTGGAAACTCGGCAACTAGAAACTCCACAACTAGAGACTCCACAACTTGAAACTCCACAACTAGAGACTCTGCAACTAGAAACTCCACAACTAGAGACTCCGCAACTCCACAACTCGAAACTCCACAACTGGAAACTCCACAACTAGACACTCCACAACTAGAAAATCCACAACTAGAAACTCCACAACTATAGACTCCACAACTTGAAACTCCACAAGTTTAAACTCCACAACTTGAGACTCCACAACTAGAAACTCCACAACTAGAATCTCCCCAACTAGAAACTTTACAACTCGGAACTCCACAACTAGAAACTCCACAACTAGAAACTCCACAACTAGAGACTCCGCAACTAGAAACTCCACAACCAGAGACTCTGCAACTAGAAACTCCGCAAGTAGAAACTCCACAAATAGAAACTCCGCAGCTAGAAACTACACAACTAGAGAATCCACAACTAGAAATTCCACAACTAGAAACTCCACAACTTGAAACTGCACAATTTGAAACCTCACAACTTCAAGTTCCGCAACTAGAAAATCCACAGCTAGTGATTCCGCAACTAGAAACTCCTAAACTCAAAACTCCAACACTAGAAACTCCAAAACTCGAAACTCCACAACTAGAGACTCCGCAACTAGAAACTCCACAACTAGAGACTCCACAACTTGAAACCTAACAACTTTAGGTTCCGCAACTAGAAAATGCACAGCTAGAGATTCCGCAACTAGAAACTCCACAACTAGAAACTCCACAACTCAAACCTCCAACACTAGAAACTCCAAAACTCGAAACTCCACAACTAGAGACTCCGCAACTAGAAACTCCACAACCAGAGACTCTGCAACTAGAAACTCCGCAGCTAGAAACTCCACAAATACAAACTCCACTACTAGGTACTCCACAACTGAAAACTCGGCAACTAGAAACTCCACAACTAGAGACTCCGCAACTAGAAACTCCACAACTAGGGACTCCGCAACTAGAAACTCCACAACTAGAAACTCCACAACTGGAAACTCCACTACTAGATACTCCGCAACTAGAAACTCAGCAACTAGAAACTCCACAACTAGAGACTCCACAACTTGAAACTCCACAACTAAAGACTCTGCAACTCGAAACTCCACAACTCGAAACTCCACTACTGGAAACTCCACAACTAGACACTCCACAACAAAAAACTCTTCAACTAGAAACTCCTAAACTAGAGACTCCACAACTAGGGAATCTACAACTAGAGACTTGAAACTAGAAACTCAACAACTGGAAACTCCACAACTAAAAACTTAACAACTAGAAACTCTACAGCTTGAGACTCCGCAACTTGAAACTCCACAACCAGAGACTCCGCAACTAGAAACTCCACAACTAGGGACTCCACAACTAGAAACTCCACAACTAGAAACTCCACAACTAGAAACTCCACAACTCGAAACTCCACTACTAGATACTCCACAACTGGAAACTCGACAACTAGAAACTCCACATCCAGAGACTCCACAACTTGAAACTCCACAACTAGAGACTCTGCAACTAGAAACTCAACAACTAGATACTCCGCAACTCAACAACTAGAAACTCCAGAACTGGAAAATCCACAACTAGATACTCCACAACTAGAAAATCTACAACTAGAAACTCCGCAACTAGAGACTCCACAACTAGAAACTCCACAACTAGAAACTCCACAACTACAAACCCCACAAATACAGACTCGGCAACTAGAAATTCCATATCTAGAAACTCCACAGCTAGAAACTGCAAAACTAGAGACTTCACAACTAGAAACTCAACAACTAAAACTTCACAACTAAAAACTCCACAACTGGAAACTCCACAACTTGAAACTCCACAACTAGAGACTCCGCAACTAGAAACTCCACAACTAGAGACTCCGCAACTCCACAACTAGAAACTCCACAACTGGAAACTCCACAACTAGATACTCCGTACTAGAAACTCCACAACTAGAGACTCCACAACTTGAAACTCCACAACTTTAAACTCCACAACTTGAGACTCCACAACTAAAAACTCCACAACTTGAAACTCCAAAATTAGAAACTCCACAACCAGAAACTCCACAACTAGAAACTCCACAACTAAAAACTCCACAACAGGAAACTCCACAACAAGAAACTCCACAACTAGAGACTTCGCAACTAGAAACTCCACAACCAGAGACTCTGCAACTAGAAACTCCGCAAGTAGAAAATCCACAAATAGAAACTCCGCAACTAGAAACTCCGCAGCTAGAAACCACACAACTAGAGACTCCACAACTAGAAACTCCACAACTAGAAACTCCACAACTAGAGACTCCACAACTTGAAACCTCACAACTTTAGGTTCCGCAACTAGAAAATCCACAGCTAGAGATTCCGCAACTAGAAACTCCACAACTAGAAACTCCACAACTCAAAACTCCAACACTAGTAACTCCAAAACTCGAAACTCCACCACTAGAGACTCCGCAACTAGAAACTCCACAACCAGAGACTCTGCAACTAGAAACTCCGCAGCTAGAAACTGCACAAATAGAAACTCCACTACTAGATACTCCACAACTGAAAACTCGGCAACTAGAAACTCCACAACTAGAGACTCCACAACTTGAAACTCCACAACTAGAGACTCTGCAACTAGAAACTCCACAACTAGAGACTCCGCAACTCCACAACTCGAAACTACACAACTGGAAACTCCACAACTAGACACTCCACAACTAAAAACTCTTCAACTAGAAATTCCTAAACTAGAGACTCCACAACTAAAAAATCTACAACTAGAGACTTCAAACTAGAAACTCAACAACTAGAAACTCCACAACTAAAAACTATACAACTAGAAACTCCACATCTTGAGACTCCGCAGTTAGAAACTCCACAACTAGGGACTCCGCAACTAGAAACTCCACAACTGGAAACTCCACAACTGGCAACTCCACTACTAGATACTCCACAACTGGAAACTCGGCAACTAGAAACTCCACAACTAGAGACTCCACAACTTGAAACTCCACAACTAGAGACTCTGCAACTAGAAACTCCACAACTAGAGACTCCGCAACTCCACAACTCGAAACTCCACAACTGGAAACTCCACAACTAGACACTCCACAACTAGAAAATCCACAACTAGAAACTCCACAACTATAGACTCCACAACTTGAAACTCCACAAGTTTAAACTCCACAACTTGAGACTCCACAACTAGAAACTCCACAACTAGAATCTCCCCAACTAGAAACTTTACAACTCGGAACTCCACAACTAGAAACTCCACAACTAGAAACTCCACAACTAGAGACTCCGCAACTAGAAACTCCACAACCAGAGACTCTGCAACTAGAAACTCCGCAAGTAGAAACTCCACAAATAGAAACTCCGCAGCTAGAAACTACACAACTAGAGAATCCACAACTAGAAATTCCACAACTAGAAACTCCACAACTTGAAACTGCACAATTTGAAACCTCACAACTTCAAGTTCCGCAACTAGAAAATCCACAGCTAGTGATTCCGCAACTAGAAACTCCTAAACTCAAAACTCCAACACTAGAAACTCCAAAACTCGAAACTCCACAACTAGAGACTCCGCAACTAGAAACTCCACAACTAGAGACTCCACAACTTGAAACCTAACAACTTTAGGTTCCGCAACTAGAAAATGCACAGCTAGAGATTCCGCAACTAGAAACTCCACAACTAGAAACTCCACAACTCAAACCTCCAACACTAGAAACTCCAAAACTCGAAACTCCACAACTAGAGACTCCGCAACTAGAAACTCCACAACCAGAGACTCTGCAACTAGAAACTCCGCAGCTAGAAACTCCACAAATACAAACTCCACTACTAGGTACTCCACAACTGAAAACTCGGCAACTAGAAACTCCACAACTAGAGACTCCGCAACTAGAAACTCCACAACTAGGGACTCCGCAACTAGAAACTCCACAACTAGAAACTCCACAACTGGAAACTCCACTACTAGATACTCCGCAACTAGAAACTCAGCAACTAGAAACTCCACAACTAGAGACTCCACAACTTGAAACTCCACAACTAAAGACTCTGCAACTCGAAACTCCACAACTCGAAACTCCACTACTGGAAACTCCACAACTAGACACTCCACAACAAAAAACTCTTCAACTAGAAACTCCTAAACTAGAGACTCCACAACTAGGGAATCTACAACTAGAGACTTGAAACTAGAAACTCAACAACTGGAAACTCCACAACTAAAAACTTAACAACTAGAAACTCTACAGCTTGAGACTCCGCAACTTGAAACTCCACAACCAGAGACTCCGCAACTAGAAACTCCACAACTAGGGACTCCACAACTAGAAACTCCACAACTAGAAACTCCACAACTCGAAACTCCACTACTAGATACTCCACAACTGGAAACTCGACAACTAGAAACTCCACATCCAGAGACTCCACAACTTGAAACTCCACAACTAGAGACTCTGCAACTAGAAACTCAACAACTAGATACTCCGCAACTCAACAACTAGAAACTCCAGAACTGGAAAATCCACAACTAGATACTCCACAACTAGAAAATCTACAACTAGAAACTCCGCAACTAGAGACTCCACAACTAGAAACTCCACAACTAGAAACTCCACAACTACAAACCCCACAAATACAGACTCGGCAACTAGAAATTCCATATCTAGAAACTCCACAGCTAGAAACTGCAAAACTAGAGACTTCACAACTAGAAACTCAACAACTAAAACTTCACAACTAAAAACTCCACAACTGGAAACTCCACAACTTGAAACTCCACAACTAGAGACTCCGCAACTAGAAACTCCACAACTAGAGACTCCGCAACTCCACAACTAGAAACTCCACAACTGGAAACTCCACAACTAGATACTGCGTACTAGAAACTCCACAACTAGAGACTCCACAACTTGAAACTCCACAACTTTAAACTCCACAACTTGAGACTCCACAACTAAAAACTCCACAACTTGAAACTCCAAAATTAGAAACTCCACAACCAGAAACTCCACAACTAGAAACTCCACAACTAAAAACTCCACAACAGGAAACTCCACAACAAGAAACTCCACAACTAGAGACTTCGCAACTAGAAACTCCACAACCAGAGACTCTGCAACTAGAAACTCCGCAAGTAGAAAATCCACAAATAGAAACTCCGCAACTAGAAACTCCGCAGCTAGAAACCACACAACTAGAGACTCCACAACTAGAAACTCCACAACTAGAAACTCCACAACTAGAGACTCCACAACTTGAAACCTCACAACTTTAGGTTCCGCAACTAGAAAATCCACAGCTAGAGATTCCGCAACTAGAAACTCCACAACTAGAAACTCCACAACTCAAAACTCCAACACTAGTAACTCCAAAACTCGAAACTCCACCACTAGAGACTCCGCAACTAGAAACTCCACAACCAGAGACTCTGCAACTAGAAACTCCGCAGCTGGAAACTGCACAAATAGAAACTCCACTACTAGATACTCCACAACTGAAAACTCGGCAACTAGAAACTCCACAACTAGAGACTCCACAACTTGAAACTCCACAACTAGAGACTCTGCAACTAGAAACTCCACAACTAGAGACTCCGCAACTCCACAACTCGAAACTACACAACTGGAAACTCCACAACTAGACACTCCACAACTAAAAACTCTTCAACTAGAAATTCCTAAGCTAGAGACTCCACAACTAAAAAATCTACAACTAGAGACTTCAAACTAGAAACTCAACAACTAGAAACTCCACAACTAAAAACTATACAACTAGAAACTCCACATCTTGAGACTCCGCAGTTAAAAACTCCACAACTAGTGACTCCGCAACTAGAAACTCCACAACTGGAAACTCCACAACTGGCAACTCCACTTCTAGATACTCCACAACTGGAAACTCGGCAACTAGAAACTCCACAACTAGAGACTCCACAACTTGAAACTCCACAACTAGAGACTCTGCAACTAGAAACTCCACAACTAGAGACTCCGCAACTCCACAACTCGAAACTCCACAACTGGAAACTCCACAACTAGACACTCCACAACTAGAAAATCCACAACTAGAAACTCCACAACTATAGACTCCACAACTTGAAACTCCACAAGTTTAAACTCCACAACTTGAGACTCCACAACTAGAAACTCCACAACTAGAATCTCCCCAACTAGAAACTTTACAACTCGGAACTCCACAACTAGAAACTCCACAACTAGAAACTCCACAACTAGAGACTCCGCAACTAGAAACTCCACAACCAGAGACTCTGCAACTAGAAACTCCGCAAGTAGAAACTCCACAAATAGAAACTCCGCAGCTAGAAACTACACAACTAGAGAATCCACAACTAGAAATTCCACAACTAGAAACTCCACAACTTGAAACTGCACAATTTGAAACCTCACAACTTCAAGTTCCGCAACTAGAAAATCCACAGCTAGTGATTCCGCAACTAGAAACTCCTAAACTCAAAACTCCAACACTAGAAACTCCAAAACTCGAAACTCCACAACTAGAGACTCCGCAACTAGAAACTCCACAACCAGAGACTCTGCAACTAGAAACTCCGCAGCTAGAAACTCCACAAATAGAAACTCCGCAACTAGAAACTCCACAGCTAGAAACTCCGCAACTAGAAACTCCACAAGTAGTAACTCAACAGCTAGACACTCCACAACTGGAAACTCCACAACTAGAAACTTCGCAACTAGAAACTCCACAACCAGAGACTCTGCAACTAGAAACTCCGCAAGTAGAAACTCCACAAATAGAAACTCTGCAACTAGAAACTCCGCAGCTAGAAACTACACAACTTGAAACTCCACAACTAGAGACTCCGCAACTCCACAACTAGAAACTCCACAACTGGAAACTCCACAACTAGATACTCCGCAACTAGAAACTCCACAACCAGAGACTCTGCAACTAGAAAC
Source organism: Rhipicephalus microplus (assembly GCF_043290135.1). Classification (NCBI taxonomy): domain Eukaryota; kingdom Metazoa; phylum Arthropoda; class Arachnida; order Ixodida; family Ixodidae; genus Rhipicephalus; species Rhipicephalus microplus. Next base: position 172,830 of record NW_027464804.1, read on the forward strand.
TCCGCAGCTAGAAACTCCGCCACTAGAAACTCCACAAGTAGTAACTCCACAACTAGATACTCCACAACTGGAAACTCCACAACTAGAAACTTCACAACTAGAGACTCCGCAACTAGAAACTACACAACTGGAAACTCCACAACTAGATACTCCACAACTGGAAACTCCACAACTAGAAACTCCACAACTAGACTCCACAACTTGAAACTCCACAACAAGAGACTCCGCAATTCCACAACTAGAAACTCCACAACTGGAAACTCCACAACTAGATACTCCGCAAATAGAAACTCTACAACTAGAGACTCCACAACTTGAAACTCCACAACTTTAAACTCCACAACTTGAGACTCCACAACTAGAAACTCCACAACTTGAAACTCCAAAATTAGAAACTCCACAACCAGAAACTCCACAACTAGAGACTTCGCAACTAGAAACTCCACAACCAGAGACTCTGCAACTAGAAACTCCGCAAGTAGAAACTCCACGAATAAATCTCTGCAACTAGAAACTCCGCAGCTAGAAACTACACAACTAGAGACTCCACAACTAGAAACTCCACAACTAGAAACTCCACAACTAGAGACTCCACAACTTGAAACCTAACAACTTTAGGTTCCGCAACTAGAAAATGCACAGCTAGAGATTCCGCAACTAGAAACTCCACAACTAGAAACTCCACAACTCAAACCTCCAACACTAGAAACTCCAAAACTCGAAACTCCACAACTAGAGACTCCACAACTAGAAACTCCGCAGCTAGAAACTCCACAATTACAAACTCCACTACTAGGTACTCCACAACTGAAAACTCGGCAACTAGAAACTCCACAACTAGAGACTTGAAACTAGAAACTCAACAACTGGAAACTCCACAACTAAAAACTTAACAACTAGAAACTCTACAGCTTGAGACTCCGCAACTTGAAACTCCACAACCAGAGACTCCGCAACTAGAAACTCCACAACTAGGGACTCCACAAGTAGAAACTCCACAACTAGAAACTCCACAACTCGAAACTCCACAACTAGATACTCCACAACTGGAAACTCGACAACTAGAAACTCCACATCCAGAGACTCCACAACTTGAAACTCCACAACTAGAGACTCTGCAACTAGAAACTCAACAACTAGATACTCCGCAACTCAACAACTAGAAACTCCAGAACTGGAAAATCCACAACTAGATACTCCACAACTAGAAAATCTACAACTAGAAACTCCGCAACTAGAGACTCCACAACTAGAAACTCCACAACTAGAAACTCCACAACTACAAACCCCACAAATACAGACTCGGCAACTAGAAATTCCATATCTAGAAACTCCACAGCTAGAAACTGCAAAACTAGAGACTTCACAACTAGAAACTCAACAACTAAAACTCCACAACTAAAAACTCCACAACTGGAAACTCCACAACTTGAAACTCTACAACTAGAGACTCCGCAACTAGAAACTCCACAACTAGAGACTCCGCAACTCCACAACTAGAAACTCCACAACTGGAAACTCCACAACTAGATACTCCGTACTAGAAACTCCACAACTAGAGACTCCACAACTTGAAACTCCACAACTTTAAACTCCACAACTTGAGACTCCACAACTAAAAACTCCACAACTTGAAACTTCAAAATTAGAAACTCCACAACCAGAAACTCCACAACTAGAAACTCCACAACTAAAAACTCCACAACAGGAAACTCCACAACAAGAAACTCCACAACTAGAGACTTCGCAACTAGAAACTCCACAACCAGAGACTCTGCAACTAGAAACTCCGCAAGTAGAAAATCCACAAATAGAAACTCCGCAACTAGAAACTCCGCAGCTAGAAACTACACAACTAGAGACTCCACAACTAGAAACTCCACAACTAGAAACTCCACAACTAGAGACTCCACAACTTGAAACCTCACAACTTTAGGTTCCGCAACTAGAAAATCCACAGCTAGAGATTCCGCAACTAGAAACTCCACAACTAGAAACTCCACAACTCAAAACTCCAACACTAGTAACTCCAAAACTCGAAACTCCACCACTAGAGACTCCGCAACTAGAAATTTCCCAACCAGAGACTCTGCAACTAGAAACTCCGCAGCTAGAAACTGCACAAATAGAAACTCCACAACTAGAGACTCCACAACTTGAAACTCCACAACTAGAGACTCTGCAACTAGAAACTCCACAACTAGAGACTCCGCAACTCCACAACTCGAAACTACACAACTGGAAACTCCACAACTAGACACTCCACAACTAAAAACTCTTCAACTAGAAATTCCTAAACTAGAGACTCCACAACTAAAAAATCTACAACTAGAGACTTCAAACTAGAAACTCAACTAGAAACTCCACAACTAAAAACTATACAACTAGAAACTCCACATCTTGAGACTCCGCAGTTAGAAACTCCACAACTAGGGACTCCGTAACTAGAAACTCCACAACTGGAAACTCCACAACTGGCAACTCCACTACTAGATACTCCACAACTGGAAACTCGGCAACTAGAAACTCCACGACTAGAGACTCCACAACTTGAAACTCCACAACTAGAGACTCTGCAACTAGAAACTCCACAACTAGAGACTCCGCAACTCCACAACTCGAAACTCCACAACTGGAAACTCCACAACTAGACACTCCACAACTAGAAAATCCACAACTAGAAACTCCACAACTATAGACTCCACAACTTGAAACTCCACAAGTTTAAACTCCACAACTTGAGACTCCACAACTAGAAACTCCACAACTAGAATCTCCCCAACTAGAAACTTTACAACTCGGAACTCCACAACTAGAAACTCCACAACTAGAAACTCCACAACTAGAGACTCCGCAACTAGAAACTCCACAACCAGAGACTCTGCAACTAGAAACTCCGCAACTAGAAACTCCACAAATAGAAACTCCGCAGCTAGAAACTACACAACTAGAGAATCCACAACTAGAAATTCCACAACTAGAAACTCCACAACTTGAAACTGCACAACTTGAAACCTCACAACTTTAAGTTCCGCAACTAGAAAATCCACAGCTAGTGATTCCGCAACTAGAAACTCCTAAACTCAAAACTCCAACACTAGAAACTCCAAAACTCGAAACTCCACAACTAGAGACTCCGCAACTAGAAACTCCACAACCAGAGACTCTGCAACTAGAAACTCCGCAGCTAGAAACTCCACAAATAGAAACTTCGCAACTAGAAACTCCACAGCTAGAAACTCCGCAACTAGAAACTCCACAAGTAGTAACTCAACAGCTAGACACTCCACAACTGGAAACTCCACAACTAGAAACTTCACAACTAGAGACTCCGCAACTAGAAACTCCAAAACTCGAAACTCCACAACTAGAGACTCCGCAACTAGAAACTCCACAACCAGAGACTCTGCAACTAGAAACTCCGCAGCTAGAAACTCCACAAATACAAACTCCACTACTAGGTACTCCACAACTGAAAACTCGGCAACTAGAAACTCCACAACTAGAGACTCCGCAACTAGAAACTCCACAACTAGGGACTCCGCAACTAGAAACTCCACAACTAGAAACTCCACAACTGGAAACTCCACTACTAGATACTCCGCAACTGGAAACTCAGCAACTAGAAACTCCACAACTAGAGACTCCACAACTTGAAACTCCACAACTAAAGACTCTGCAACTCGAAACTCCACAACTCGAAACTCCACTACTGGAAACTCCACAACTAGACACTCCACAACAAAAAACTCTTCAACTAGAAACTCCTAAACTAGAGACTCCACAACTAGGGAATCTACAACTAGAGACTTGAAACTAGAAACTCAACAACTGGAAACTCCACAACTAAAAACTTAACAACTAGAAACTCTACAGCTTGAGACTCCGCAACTAGAAACTCCACAACTAGGGACTCCACAACTAGAAACTCCACAACTAGAAACTCCACAACTCGAAACTCCACTACTAGATACTCCACAACTGGAAACTCGACAACTAGAAACTCCACATCCAGAGACTCCACAACTTGAAACTCCACAACTAGAGACTCTGCAACTAGAAACTCAACAACTAGATACTCCGCAACTCAACAACTAGAAACTCCAGAACTGGAAAATCCACAACTAGATACTCCACAACTAGAAAATCTACAACTAGAAACTCCGCAACTAGAGACTCCACAACTAGAAACTCCACAACTAGAAACTCCACAACTACAAACCCCACAAATACAGACTCGGCAACTAGAAATTCCATATCTAGAAACTCCACAGCTAGAAACTGCAAAACTAGAGACTTCACAGCTAGAAACTCAACAACTAAAACTCCACAACTAAAAACTCCACAACTGGAAACTCCACAACTTGAAACTCCACAACTAGAGACTCCGCAACTAGAAACTCCACAACTAGAGACTCCGCAAATCCACAACTAGAAACTCCACAACTGGAAACTCCACAACTAGATACTCCGTACTAGAAACTCCACAACTAGAGACTCCACAACTTGAAACTCCACAACTTTAAACTCCACAACTTGAGACTCCACAACTAAAAACTCCACAACTTGAAACTCCAAAATTAGAAACTCCACAACCAGAAACTCCACAACTAGAAACTCCACAACTAAAAACTCCACAACAGTAAACTCCACAACGAGAAACTCCACAACTAGAGACTTCGCAACTAGAAACTCCACAACCAGAGACTCTGCAACTAGAAACTCCGCAAGTAGAAAATCCACAAATAGAAACTCCGCAACTAGAAACTCCGCAGCTAGAAACTACACAAATAGAGACTCCACAACTAGAAACTCCACAACTAGAAACTCCACAACTAGAGACTCCACAACTTGAAACCTCACAACTTTAGGTTCCGCAACTAGAAAATCCACAGCTAGAGATTCCGCAACTAGAAACTCCACAACTAGAAACTCCACAACTCAAAACTCCAACACTAGTAACTCCAAAACTCGAAACTCCACCACTAGACACTCCGCAACTAGAAACTCCACAACCAGAGACTCTGCAACTAGAAACTCCACAGCTAGAAACTGCACAAATAGAAACTCCACTACTAGATACTCCACAACTGAAAACTCGGCAACTAGAAACTCCACAACTAGAGACTCCACAACTTGAAACTCCACAACTAGAGACTCTGCAACTAGAAACTCCGCAACTAGAAACTCCACAAATAGAAACTCTGCAGCTAGAAACTACACAACTAGAGACTCCACAACTAGAAATTCCACAACTAGAAACTCCACAACTGGAAACTCCACTACTAGATACTCCGCAACTGGAAACTCAGCAACTAGAAACTCCACAACTAGAGACTCCACAACTTGAAACTCCACAACTAAAGACTCTGCAACTCGAAACTCCACAACTCGAAACTCCACTACTGAAAACTCCACAACTAGACACTCCACAACAAAAAACTCTTCAACTAGAAACTCCTTAACTAGAGACTCCACAACTAGGGAATCTACAACTAGAGACTTGAAACTAGAAACTCAACAACTGGAAACTCCACAACTAAAAACTTAACAACTAGAAACTCTACAGCTTGAGACTCCGCAACTTGAAACTCCACAACCAGAGACTCCGCAACTAGAAACTCCACAACTAGGGACTCCACAACTAGAAACTCCACAACTAGAAACTCCACAACTCGAAACTCCACTACTAGATACTCCACAACTGGAAACTCGACAACTAGAAACTCCACATCCAGAGACCCCACAACTTGAAACTCCACAACTAGAGACTCTGCAACTAGAAACTCAACAACTAGATACTCCGCAACTCAACAACTAGAAACTCCAGAACTGGAAAATCCACAACTAGATACTCCACAACTAGAAAATCTACAACTAGAAACTCCGCAACTAGAGACTCCACAACTAGAAACTCCACAACTAGAAACTCCACAACTACAAACCCCACAAATACAGACTCGGCAACTAGAAATTCCATATCTAGAAACTCCACAGCTAGAAACTGCAAAACTAGAGACTTCACAACTAGAAACTCAACAACTAAAACTCCACAACTAAAAACTCCACAACTGGAAACTCCACAACTTGAAACTCCACAACTAGAGACTCCGCAACTAGAAACTCCACAACTAGAGACTCCGCAACTCCACAACTTGAAACTCCACAACTGGAAACTCCACAACTAGATACTCCGTACTAGAAACTCCACAACTAGAGACTCCACAACTTGAAACTCCACAACTTTAAACTCCACAACTTGAGACTCCACAACTAAAAACTCCACAACTTGAAACTCCAAAATTAGAAACTCCACAACCAGAAACTCCACAACTAGAAACTCCACAACTAAAAACTCCACAACAGGAAACTCCACAACAAGAAACTCCACAACTAGAGACTTCGCAACTAGAAACTCCACAACCAGAGACTCTGCAACTAGAAACTCCGCAAGTAGAAAATCCACAAATAGAAACTCCGCAACTAGAAACTCCGCAGCTAGAAACTACACAACTAGAGACTCCACAACTAGAAACTCCACAACTAGAAACTCCACAACTAGAGACTCCACAACTTGAAACCTCACAACTTTAGGTTCCGCAACTAGAAAATCCACAGCTAGAGATTCCGCAACTAGAAACTCCACAACTAGAAACTCCACAACTCAAAACTCCAACACTAGTAACTCCAAAACTCGAAACTCCACCACAAGAGACTCCGCAACTAGAAACTCCACAACCAGAGACTCTGCAACTAGAAACTCCGCAGCTAGAAACTGCACAAATAGAAACTCCACTACTAGATACTCCACAACTGAAAACTCGGCAACTAGAAACTCCACAACTAGAGACTCCACAACTTGAAACTCCACAACTAGAGACTCTGCAACTAGAAACTCCACAACTAGAGACTCCGCAACTCCACAACTCGAAACTACACAACTGGAAACTCCACAACTAGACACTCCACAACTAAAAACTCTTCAACTAGAAATTCCTAAACTAGAGACTCCACAACTAAAAAATCTAACACTAGAGACTTCAAACTAGAAACTCAACAACTAGAAACTCCACAACTAAAAACTATACAACTAGAAACTCCACATCTTGAGACTCCGCAGTTAGAAACTCCACAACTAGGGACTCCGCAACTAGAAACTCCACAACTGGAAACTCCACAACTGGCAACTCCACTACTAGATACTCCACAACTGGAAACTCGGCAACTAGAAACTCCACAACTAGAGACTCCACAACTTGAAACTCCACAACTAGAGACTCTGCAACTAGAAACTCCACAACTAGAGACTCCGCAACTCCACAACTCGAAACTCCACAACTGGAAACTCCACAACTAGACACTCCACAACTAGAAAATCCACAACTAGAAACTCCACAACTATAGACTCCACAACTTGAAACTCCACAAGTTTAAACTCCACAACTTGAGACTCCACAACTAGAAACTCCACAACTAGAATCTCCCCAACTAGAAACTTTACAACTCGGAACTCCACAACTAGAAACTCCACAACTAGAAACTCCACAACTAGAGACTCCGCAACTAGAAACTCCGCAACCAGAGACTCTGCAACTAGAAACTCCGCAACTAGAAACTCCACAAATAGAAACTCCGCAGCTAGAAACTACACAACTAGAGAATCCACAACTAGAAATTCCACAACTAGAAACTCCACAACTTGAAACTGCACAACTTGAAACCTCACAACTTTAAGTTCCGCAACTAGAAAATCCACAGCTAGTGATTCCGCAACTAGAAACTCCTAAACTCAAAACTCCAACACTAGAAACTCCAAAACTCGAAACTCCACAACTAGAGACTCCGCAACTAGAAACTCCACAACCAGAGACTCTGAAACTAGAAACTCCGCAGCTAGAAACTCCACAAATAGAAACTCCGCAACTAGAAACTCCACAGCTAGAAACTCCGCAACTAGAAACTCCACAAGTAGTAACTCCACAGCTAGACACTCCACAACTGGAAACTCCACAACTAGAAACTTCACAACTAGAGACTCCGCAACTAGAAACTACACAACTGGAAACTCCACAACTAGATACTCCACAACTGGAAACTCCACAACTAGAAACTCCACAACTAGACTCCACAACTTGAAACTCCACAACTAGAGACTCCGCAATTCCACAACTAGAAACTCCACAACTGGAAACTCCACAACTAGATACTCCGCAAATAGAAACTCCACAACTAGAGACTCCACAACTTGAAACTCCACAACTTTAAACTCCACAACTTGAGACTCCACAACTAGAAACTCCACAACTTGAAACTCCAAAATTAGAAACTCCACAACCAGAAACTCCACAACTAGAGACTTCGCAACTAGAAACTCCACAACCAGAGACTCTGCAACTAGAAACTCCGCAAGTAGAAACTCCACGAATAAATCTCTGCAACTAGAAACTCCGCAGCTAGAAACTACACAACTAGAGACTCCACAACTAGAAACTCCACAACTAGAAACTCCACAACTAGAGACTCCACAACTTGAAACCTAACAACTTTAGGATCCGCAACTAGAAAATGCACAGCTAGAGATTCCGCAACTAGAAACTCCACAACTAGAAACTCCACAACTCAAACCTCCAACACTAGAAACTCCAAAACTCGAAACTCCACAACTAGAGACTCCACAACTAGAAACTCCGCAGCTAGAAACTCCACAATTACAAACTCCACTACTAGGTACTCCACAACTGAAAACTCGGCAACTAGAAACTCCACAACTAGAGACTTGAAACTAGAAACTCAACAACTGGAAACTCCACAACTAAAAACTTAACAACTAGAAACTCTACAGCTTGAGACTCCGCAACTTGAAACTCCACAACCAGAGACTCCGCAACTAGAAACTCCACAACTAGGGACTCCACAAGTAGAAACTCCACAACTAGAAACTCCACAACTCGAAACTCCACAACTAGATACTCCACAACTGGAAACTCGACAACTAGAAACTCCACATCCAGAGACTCCACAACTTGAAACTCCACAACTAGAGACTCTGCAACTAGAAACTCAACAACTAGATACTCCGCAACTCAACAACTAGAAACTCCAGAACTGGAAAATCCACAACTAGATACTCCACAACTAGAAAATCTACAACTAGAAACTCCGCAACTAGAGACTCCACAACTAGAAACTCCACAACTAGAAACTCCACAACTACAAACCCCACAAATACAGACTCGGCAACTAGAAATTCCATATCTAGAAACTCCACAGCTAGAAACTGCAAAACTAGAGACTTCACAACTAGAAACTCAACAACTAAAACTCCACAACTAAAAACTCCACAACTGGAAACTCCACAACTTGAAACTCTACAACTAGAGACTCCGCAACTAGAAACTCCACAACTAGAGACTCCGCAACTCCACAACTAGAAACTCCACAACTGGAAACTCCACAACTAGATACTCCGTACTAGAAACTCCACAACTAGAGACTCCACAACTTGAAACTCCACAACTTTAAACTCCACAACTTGAGACTCCACAACTAAAAACTCCACAACTTGAAACTCCAAAATTAGAAACTCCACAACCAGAAACTCCACAACTAGAAACTCCACAACTAAAAACTCCACAACAGGAAACTCCACAACAAGAAACTCCACAACTAGAGACTTCGCAACTAGAAACTCCACAACCAGAGACTCTGCAACTAGAAACTCCGCAAGTAGAAAATCCACAAATAGAAACTCCGCAACTAGAAACTCCGCAGCTAGAAACTACACAACTAGAGACTCCACAACTAGAAACTCCACAACTAGAAACTCCACAACTAGAGACTCCACAACTTGAAACCTCACAACTTTAGGTTCCGCAACTAGAAAATCCACAGCTAGAGATTCCGCAACTAGAAACTCCACAACTAGAAACTCCACAACTCAAAACTCCAACACTAGTAACTCCAAAACTCGAAACTCCACCACTAGAGACTCCGCAACTAGAAATTTCCCAACCAGAGACTCTGCAACTAGAAACTCCGCAGCTAGAAACTGCACAAATAGAAACTCCACAACTAGAGACTCCACAACTTGAAACTCCACAACTAGAGACTCTGCAACTAGAAACTCCACAACTAGAGACTCCGCAACTCCACAACTCGAAACTACACAACTGGAAACTCCACAACTAGACACTCCACAACTAAAAACTCTTCAACTAGAAATTCCTAAACTAGAGACTCCACAACTAAAAAATCTACAACTAGAGACTTCAAACTAGAAACTCAACTAGAAACTCCACAACTAAAAACTATACAACTAGAAACTCCACATCTTGAGACTCCGCAGTTAGAAACTCCACAACTAGGGACTCCGTAACTAGAAACTCCACAACTGGAAACTCCACAACTGGCAACTCCACTACTAGATACTCCACAACTGGAAACTCGGCAACTAGAAACTCCACGACTAGAGACTCCACAACTTGAAACTCCACAACTAGAGACTCTGCAACTAGAAACTCCACAACTAGAGACTCCGCAACTCCACAACTCGAAACTCCACAACTGGAAACTCCACAACTAGACACTCCACAACTAGAAAATCCACAACTAGAAACTCCACAACTATAGACTCCACAACTTGAAACTCCACAAGTTTAAACTCCACAACTTGAGACTCCACAACTAGAAACTCCACAACTAGAATCTCCCCAACTAGAAACTTTACAACTCGGAACTCCACAACTAGAAACTCCACAACTAGAAACTCCACAACTAGAGACTCCGCAACTAGAAACTCCACAACCAGAGACTCTGCAACTAGAAACTCCGCAACTAGAAACTCCACAAATAGAAACTCCGCAGCTAGAAACTACACAACTAGAGAATCCACAACTAGAAATTCCACAACTAGAAACTCCACAACTTGAAACTGCACAACTTGAAACCTCACAACTTTAAGTTCCGCAACTAGAAAATCCACAGCTAGTGATTCCGCAACTAGAAACTCCTAAACTCAAAACTCCAACACTAGAAACTCCAAAACTCGAAACTCCACAACTAGAGACTCCGCAACTAGAAACTCCACAACCAGAGACTCTGCAACTAGAAACTCCGCAGCTAGAAACTCCACAAATAGAAACTTCGCAACTAGAAACTCCACAGCTAGAAACTCCGCAACTAGAAACTCCACAAGTAGTAACTCAACAGCTAGACACTCCACAACTGGAAACTCCACAACTAGAAACTTCACAACTAGAGACTCCGCAACTAGAAACTCCAAAACTCGAAACTCCACAACTAGAGACTCCGCAACTAGAAACTCCACAACCAGAGACTCTGCAACTAGAAACTCCGCAGCTAGAAACTCCACAAATACAAACTCCACTACTAGGTACTCCACAACTGAAAACTCGGCAACTAGAAACTCCACAACTAGAGACTCCGCAACTAGAAACTCCACAACTAGGGACTCCGCAACTAGAAACTCCACAACTAGAAACTCCACAACTGGAAACTCCACTACTAGATACTCCGCAACTGGAAACTCAGCAACTAGAAACTCCACAACTAGAGACTCCACAACTTGAAACTCCACAACTAAAGACTCTGCAACTCGAAACTCCACAACTCGAAACTCCACTACTGGAAACTCCACAACTAGACACTCCACAACAAAAAACTCTTCAACTAGAAACTCCTAAACTAGAGACTCCACAACTAGGGAATCTACAACTAGAGACTTGAAACTAGAAACTCAACAACTGGAAACTCCACAACTAAAAACTTAACAACTAGAAACTCTACAGCTTGAGACTCCGCAACTAGAAACTCCACAACTAGGGACTCCACAACTAGAAACTCCACAACTAGAAACTCCACAACTCGAAACTCCACTACTAGATACTCCACAACTGGAAACTCGACAACTAGAAACTCCACATCCAGAGACTCCACAACTTGAAACTCCACAACTAGAGACTCTGCAACTAGAAACTCAACAACTAGATACTCCGCAACTCAACAACTAGAAACTCCAGAACTGGAAAATCCACAACTAGATACTCCACAACTAGAAAATCTACAACTAGAAACTCCGCAACTAGAGACTCCACAACTAGAAACTCCACAACTAGAAACTCCACAACTACAAACCCCACAAATACAGACTCGGCAACTAGAAATTCCATATCTAGAAACTCCACAGCTAGAAACTGCAAAACTAGAGACCTCACAGCTAGAAACTCAACAACTAAAACTCCACAACTAAAAACTCCACAACTGGAAACTCCACAACTTGAAACTCCACAACTAGAGACTCCGCAACTAGAAACTCCACAACTAGAGACTCCGCAAATCCACAACTAGAAACTCCACAACTGGAAACTCCACAACTAGATACTCCGTACTAGAAACTCCACAACTAGAGACTCCACAACTTGAAACTCCACAACTTTAAACTCCACAACTTGAGACTCCACAACTAAAAACTCCACAACTTGAAACTCCAAAATTAGAAACTCCACAACCAGAAACTCCACAACTAGAAACTCCACAACTAAAAACTCCACAACAGGAAACTCCACAACGAGAAACTCCACAACTAGAGACTTCGCAACTAGAAACTCCACAACCAGAGACTCTGCAACTAGAAACTCCGCAAGTAGAAAATCCACAAATAGAAACTCCGCAACTAGAAACTCCGCAGCTAGAAACTACACAAATAGAGACTCCACAACTAGAAACTCCACAACTAGAAACTCCACAACTAGAGACTCCACAACTTGAAACCTCACAACTTTAGGTTCCGCAACTAGAAAATCCACAGCTAGAGATTCCGCAACTAGAAACTCCACAACTAGAAACTCCACAACTCAAAACTCCAACACTAGTAACTCCAAAACTCGAAACTCCACCACTAGACACTCCGCAACTAGAAACTCCACAACCAGAGACTCTGCAACTAGAAACTCCACAGCTAGAAACTGCACAAATAGAAACTCCACTACTAGATACTCCACAACTGAAAACTCGGCAACTAGAAACTCCACAACTAGAGACTCCACAACTTGAAACTCCACAACTAGAGACTCTGCAACTAGAAACTCCGCAACTAGAGACTCCGCAACTCCACAACTCGAAACTACACAACTGGAAACTCCACAACTAGACACTCCACAACTAAAAACTCTTCAACTAGAAATTCCTAAACTAGAGACTCCACAACTAAAAAATCTAACACTAGAGACTTCAAACTAGAAACTCAACAACTAGAAACTCCACAACTAAAAACTATACAACTAGAAACTCCACATCTTGAGACTCCGCAGTTAGAAACTCCACAACTAGGGACTCCGCAACTAGAAACTCCACAACTGGAAACTCCACAACTGGCAACTCCACTACTAGATACTCCACAACTGGAAACTCGGCAACTAGAAACTCCACAACTAGAGACTCCACAACTTGAAACTCCACAACTAGAGACTCTGCAACTAGAAACTCCACAACTAGAGACTCCGCAACTCCACAACTCGAAACTCCACAACTGGAAACTCCACAACTAGACACTCCACAACTAGAAAATCCACAACTAGAAACTCCACAACTATAGACTCCACAACTTGAAACTCCACAAGTTTAAACTCCACAACTTGAGACTCCACAACTAGAAACTCCACAACTAGAATCTCCCCAACTAGAAACTTTACAACTCGGAACTCCACAACTAGAAACTCCACAACTAGAAACTCCACAACTAGAGACTCCGCAACTAGAAACTCCGCAACCAGAGACTCTGCAACTAGAAACTCCGCAACTAGAAACTCCACAAATAGAAACTCCGCAGCTAGAAACTACACAACTAGAGAATCCACAACTAGAAATTCCACAACTAGAAACTCCACAACTTGAAACTGCACAACTTGAAACCTCACAACTTTAAGTTCCGCAACTAGAAAATCCACAGCTAGTGATTCCGCAACTAGAAACTCCTAAACTCAAAACTCCAACACTAGAAACTCCAAAACTCGAAACTCCACAACTAGAGACTCCGCAACTAGAAACTCCACAACCAGAGACTCTGAAACTAGAAACTCCGCAGCTAGAAACTCCACAAATAGAAACTCCGCAACTAGAAACTCCACAGCTAGAAACTCCGCAACTAGAAACTCCACAAGTAGTAACTCCACAGCTAGACACTCCACAACTGGAAACTCCACAACTAGAAACTTCACAACTAGAGACTCCGCAACTAGAAACTCCACAACTGGAAACTCCACAACTAGATACTCCACAACTGGAAACTCCACAACTAGAAACTCCACAACTAGACTCCACAACTTGAAACTCCACAACTAGAGACTCCGCAACTCCACAACTAGAAACTCCACAACTGGAAACTCCACAACTAGATACTCCGCAACTAGAAACTCCACAACTAGAGATTCCACAACTTGAAACTCCGCAACTTTAAACTCCACAACTTGAGACTCCACAACTAGAAACTCCACAACTTGAAACTCCAAAATTAGAAACTCCACAACCAGAAACTCCACAACTAGAAACTCCACAACAAAAAACTCCACAACTGGAAACTCCACAACAAGAAACTCCACAACTACAGACTTCGCAACTAGAAACTCCACAACCAGAGACTCTGCAACTAGAAACTCCGCAAGTAGAAACTCCACAAATAGAAACTCTGCAACTAGAAACTCCGCAGCTAGAAACTACACAACTAGAGACTCCTCAACTAGAAACTCCACAACTAGAAACTCCACAACTAGAGACTCCACAACTTGAAACCTCACAACTTTAGGTTGCGCAACTAGAAAATCCACAGCTAGAGATTCCGCAACTAGAAACTCCACAACTAGAAACTCCACAACTCAAACCTCCAACACTAGAAACTCCAAAACTCGAAACTCCACAAATAGAGACTCCGCAACTAGAAACTCCACAACCAGAGACTCTGCAACTAGAAACTCCGCAGCTAGAAACTCCACAAATAGAAACTCCACTACTAGATACTCCACAACTGAAAACTCGGCAACTAGAAACTCCACAACTAGAGACTCCACAACTAGAAACTCCACAACCAGAGACTCTGCAACTAGAAACTCCGCAACTAGAAACTCCACAAATAGAAACTCCGCAGCTAGAAACTACACAACTAGAGACTCCACAACTAGAAATTCCACAACTAGAAACTCCACAACTTGAAACTCCACATCTTGAAACCTCACAACTTTAAGTTCCGCAACTAGAAAATCCACAGCTAGTGATTCCGCAACTAGAAACTCCTAAACTCAAAACTCCAACACTAGAAACTCCAAAACTCGAATCTCCACAACTAGAGACTCCGCAACTAGAAACTCCACAACCAGAGACTCTGCAACTAGAAACTCCACAGCTAGAAACTCCGCAACTAGAAACTCCACAAGTAGTAACTCCACAACTAGATACTCCACAACTGGAAACTCCACAACTAGAAACTTCACAACTAGAGACTCCGCAACTAGAAACTACACAACTGGAAACTCCACAACTAGATACTCCACAACTGGAAACTCCACAACTAGAAACTCCACAACTAGACTCCACAACTTGAAACTCCACAACTAGAGACTCCGCAATTCCACAACTAGAAACTCCACAACTGGAAACTCCACAACTAGATACTCCGCAAATAGAAACTCCACAACTAGAGACTCCACAACTTGAAACTCCACAACTTTAAACTCCACAACTTGAGACTCCACAACTAGAAACTCCACAACTTGAAACTCCAAAATTAGAAACTCCACAACCAGAAACTCCACAACTAGAGACTTCGCAACTAGAAACTCCACAACCAGAGACTCTGCAACTAGAAACTCCGCAAGTAGAAACTCCACAAATAAAAACTCTGCAACTAGAAACTCCGCAGCTAGAAACTACACAACTAGAGACTCCACAACTAGAAACTCCACAACTAGAAACTCCACAACTAGAGACTCCACAACTTGAAACCTAACAACTTTAGGTTCCGCAACTAGAAAATCCACAGCTAGAGATTCCGCAACTAGAAACTCCACAACTAGAAACTCCACAACTCAAACCTCCAACACTAGAAACTCCAAAACTCGAAACTCCACAACTAGAGACTCCGCAACTAGAAACTCCACAACCAGAGACTCTGCAACTAGAAACTCCGCAGCTAGAAACTCCACAAATACAAACTCCACTACTAGGTACTCCACAACTGAAAACTCGGCAACTAGAAACTCCACAACTAGAGACTCCACAACTTGAAACTCCACAACTAGAGACTCTGCAACTAGAAACTCCACAACTAGAGACTCCGCAACTCCACAACTCGAAACTCCACAACCGGAAACTCCACAACTAGGCACTCCACAACTAAAAACTCTTCAACTAGAAATTCCTAAACTAGAGACTCCACAACTAGAGAATCTACAACTAGAGACTTCAAACTAGAAACTCAAGCACTAGAAACTCCACAACGAAAAACTCAACAACCAGAAACTCCACAGCTTGAGACTCCGCAACTAGAAACTCCACAACTAGGGACTCCGCAACTAGAAACTCCACAACTAGAAACTCCACAACTGGAAACTCCACTACTAGATACTCCACAACTGGAAACTCGACAACTAGAAACTCCACATCCAGAGACTCCACAACTTGAAACTCCACAACTAGAGACTCTGCAACTAGAAACTCAACAACTAGATACTCCGCAACTCAACAACTAGAAACTCCAGAACTGGAAAATCCACAACTAGATACTCCACAACTAGAAAATCTGCAACTAGAAACTCCGCAACTAGAGACTCCACAACTAGAAACTCCACAACTACAAACCCCACAAATACAGACTCGGCAACTAGAAATTCCATATCTAGAAACTCCACAGCTAGAAACTGCAAAACTAGAGACTTCACAACTAGAAACTCAACAACTAAAACTCCACAACTAAAAACTCCACAACTGGAAACTCCACAACTTGAGACTCTGCAACTAGAAACTTCACAACTAGAAACTCCGCTATTAAAAACTCCGCAACTAGAAACTCCACAATTTAAAACTCCACAACTAGATACTCCACAACTGGAAACTCCACAACTAGATACTTCACAACTGGAAACTCCACAACTAGATACTCCACAACTAAAAACTCCACAACTAGAAACTCCACAACTAGAGACTCCACAACTAAAAACTCCACAACCAGAGACTCCGCAACTTCACAACTAGAAACTCCACAACTAGGGACTCCACAACTGGAAACTCCACAACCAGGAACCCTACAACTAGAAACTCCACAACTAGAAACTCCACAACTAGAAACTCCGCAACTAGACGCTCCACAACTAAAAACTCCACAACTAGAAACTCCACAACTACAAACTCCACCAATAGAGACTCGGCAACTAGAAATTCCATATCTAGAAACTCCACAACTAGAAACTCCACAACTAGAAACTCTACAACTAGAGACTCCGCAACTAGAAACTCCACAGCCAGAGACTCTGCAACTAGAAACTCTGCAGCTAGAAACTCCACAAATAGAAACTCCACAACTACAAACTGCACCAATAGAGACTCGGCAAGTAGAAATTCCATATCTAGAAACTCCACAACTAAAAACTCCACAACTAGAAACTGCACAACTAGAAACTCCACAACTGGAAACTCCACAACTAGACACTCCACAACTAAAAACTCTACAACTAGAAAGTTCTAAACTAGAGACTCCACAACTAGAGACTACAACTAGAGACTTCAAACTAGAAACTCAACAACATGAAAGTCCACAACTTGAAACTCCACAACTAGAAACTCCACAACTAGAAACTCTACAACTAGAGACTCTTCAACTAGAGAATTCGCAACTAGAAACTCCAAAACTCGAAACTCCACAACTCAAAACTCCACAACTTGAAACTCTACAACTAGAAACTCCTAAACTAGAGACTCCATAACTAGAGACTCCACAACTAGAGACTTCAAAACTAGAAACTCAACATTTAGAAGCTCCACAACTAAAAACTCTACAACTAGAAATTCCACAACTTGAGAACCCGCCACTTTAAATTCCACAACCCTAGACTCCACAACTAAAACTCCACGACTAGAAACTCCACAACTAGAAACTCCATAACTAGAACCTCCACAACCAGAGGCACCGCAACTAGAATCTCTGCAACTAGAAACTCCACAACCTGAAACTCCACAACTAGAAACTCCAACACTAGCAACTCCACAACTGGAAACTCGACAACTAGAAACTCCACATCCAGAGACTCCACAACTTGAAACTCCACAACTAGAGACTCTGCAACTAGAAACTCAACAACTAGATACTCCGCAACTCAACAACTAGAAACTCCAGAACTGGAAAATCCACAACTAGATACTCCACAACTAGAAAATCTACAACTAGAAACTCCGCAACTAGAGACTCCACAACTAGAAACTCCACAACTAGAAACTCCACAACTACAAACCCCACAAATACAGACTCGGCAACTAGAAATTCCATATCTAGAAACTCCACAGCTAGAAACTGCAAAACTAGAGACTTCACAACTAGAAACTCAAGAACTAAAACTCCACAACTAAAAACTGCACAACTGGAAACTCCACAACTTGAGACTCTGCAACTAGAAACTTCACAACTAGAAACTCCGCTATTAAAGACTCCGCAACTAGAAACTCCACAATTTAAAACTCCTCAACTAGATACTCCACAACTGGAAACTCCACAACTAGATACTTCACAACTGGAAACTCTACAACTAGATACTCCACAACTAAAAACTCCACAACTAGAAACTCCACAACTAGAGACTCCACAACTAAAAACTCCACAACCAGAGACTCCGCAACTTCACAACTAGAAACTCCACAACTGGAAACTGCACAACTAGATACTCTGCAACTAGAAACTCCACAACTAGAGACTCCACAACTTGAAACTCCACAACTTTAAACTCCACAACTTGAGACTCCACAACTAGAAACTCCACAACTTGAAACTCCACAGCTTGAGACTGCGCAACTAGAAACTCCACAACTAGGGACTCCACAACTGGAAACTCCACAACCAGGAACTCTACAACTAGAAACTCCACAACTAGAAACTCCACAACTAGAAACTCCGCAACTAGACACTCCACAACTGAAAACTCCACAACTAGAAACTCCACAACTACAAACTCCACCAATAGAGACTCGGCAACTAGAAATTCCATATCTAGAAACTCCACAACTAGAAACTCCACAACTAGAAACTCTACAACTAGAGACTCTGCAACTAGAAACTCCACAACCAGAGACTCTGCAACTAGAAACTCCGCAGCTAGAAACTCCACAAATACAAACTCCACTACTAGGTACTCCACAACTGAAAACTCGGCAACTAGAAACTCCACTACTAGAGACTCCACAACTTGAAACTCCACAACTAGAGACTCTGCAACTAGAAACTCCACAACTAGAGACTCCGCAACTCCACAACTCGAAACTCCACAACCGGAAACTCCACAACTAGGCACTCCACAACTAAAAACTCTTCAACTAGAAATTCCTAAACTAGAGACTCCACAACTAGAGAATCTACAACTAGAGACTTCAAACTAGAAACTCAAGCACTAGAAACTCCACAACGAAAAACTCAACAACCAGAAACTCCACAGCTTGAGACTCCGCAACTAGAAACTCCACAACTAGGGACTCCGCAACTAGAAACTCCACAACTAGAAACTCCACAACTGGAAACTCCACTACTAGATACTCCGCAACTGGAAACTCAGCAACTAGAAACTCCACAACTAGAGACTCCACAACTTGAAACTCCACAACTAAAGACTCTGCAACTCGAAACTCCACAACTCGAAACTCCACTACTGGAAACTCCACAACTAGACACTCCACAACAAAAAACTCTTCAACTAGAAACTCCTAAACTAGAGACTCCACAACTAGGGAATCTACAACTAGAGACTTGAAACTAGAAACTCAACAACTGGAAACTCCACAACTAAAAACTTAACAACTAGAAACTCTACAGCTTGAGACTCCGCAACTTGAAACTCCACAACCAGAGACTCCGCAACTAGAAACTCCACAACTAGGGACTCCACAACTAGAAACTCCACAACTAGAAACTCCACAACTCGAAACTCCACTACTAGATACTCCACAACTGGAAACTCGACAACTAGAAACTCCACATCCAGAGACTCCACAACTTGAAACTCCACAACTAGAGACTCTGCAACTAGAAACTCAACAACTAGATACTCCGCAACTCAACAACTAGAAACTCCAGAACTGGAAAATCCACAACTAGATACTCCACAACTAGAAAATCTACAACTAGAAACTCCGCAACTAGAGACTCCACAACTAGAAACTCCACAACTAGAAACTCCACAACTACAAACCCCACAAATACAGACTCGGCAACTAGAAATTCCATATCTAGAAACTCCACAGCTAGAAACTGCAAAACTAGAGACTTCACAACTAGAAACTCAACAACTAAAACTCCACAACTAAAAACTCCACAACAGGAAACTCCACAACTTGAGACTCTGCAACTAGAAACTTCACAACTAGAAACTCCGCTATTAAAAACTCCGCAACTAGAAACTCCACAATTTAAAACTCCACAACTAGATACTCCACAACTGGAAACTCCACAACTAGATACTTCACAACTGGAAACTCCACAACTAGACACTCCACAACTAAAAACTCCACAACCAGAGACTCCGCAACTTCACAACTAGAAACTCCACAACTAGGGACTCCACAACTGGAAACTCCACAACCAGGAACCCTACAACTAGAAACTCCACAACTAGAAACTCCACAACTAGAAACTCCGCAACTAGACACTCCACAACTAAAAACTCCACAACTAGAAACTCCACAACTACAAACTCCACCAATAGAGTCTCGGCAACTAGAAATTCCATATCTAGAAACTCCACAACTAGAAACTCCACAACTAGAAACTCTACAACTAGAGACTCCGCAACTAGAAACTCCACAGCCAGAGACTCTGCAACTAGAAACTCTGCAGCTAGAAACTCCACAAATAGAAACTCCACAACTACAAACTCCACCAATAGAGACTCGGCAACTAGAAATTCCATATCTAGAAACTCCACAACTAAAAACTCCACAACTAGAAACTGCACAACTAGAAACTCCACAACAGGGGACTCCACAACTAGAAACTCCACAGCTAGAAACTCCACAACTAGAAACTCCACAACTTGAAACCTCACAACCCTAAGTTCCGCAACTAGAAAATCCACAGCTAGAGATTCCGCAACTAGAAACTCCACAACTCAAACTTCCACAACAAGAAACTCCACAACTCGAAACTCCACAACTGGAAACTCCACAACTGGAAACTCCACAACTAGACACTCCACAACTAAAAACTCTACAACTAGAAAGTTCTAAACTAGAGACTCCACAACTAGAGACTACAACTAGAGACTTCAAACTAGAAACTCAACAACATGAAAGTCCACAACTTGAAACTCCACAACTAGAAACTCCACAACTAGAAACTCTACAACTAGAGACTCTTCAACTAGAGAATTCGCAACTAGAAACTCCAAAACCCGAAACTCCACAACTCAAAACTCCACAACTTGAAACTCTACAACTAGAAACTCCTAAACTAGAGACTCCATAACTAGAGACTCCACAACTAGAGACTTCAAAACTAGAAACTCAACATTTAGAAGCTCCACAACTAAAAACTCTACAACTAGAAATTCCACAACTTGAGAACCCGCCACTTTAAATTCCACAACCCTAGACACCACAACTAAAAACTCCACGACTAGAAACTCCACAACTAGAAACTCCATAACTAGAACCTCCACAACCAGAGGCACCGCAACTAGAATCTCTGCAACTAGAAACTCCACAACCTCAAACTCCACAACTAGAAACTCCAACACTAGCAACTCCACAACTGGAAACTCGACAACTAGAAACTCCACATCCAGAGACTCCACAACTTGAAACTCCACAACTAGAGACTCTGCAACTAGAAACTCAACAACTAGATACTCCGCAACTCAACAACTAGAAACTCTAGAACTGGAAAATCCACAACTAGATACTCCACAACTAGAAAATCTACAACTTGAAACTCCGCAACTAGAGACTCCACAACTAGAAACTCCACAACTAGAAACTCCACAACTACAAACCCCACAAATACAGACTCGGCAACTAGAAATTCCATATCTAGAAACTCCACAGCTAGAAACTGCAAAACTAGAGACTTCACAACTAGAAACTCAACAACTAAAACTCCACAACTAAAAACTCCACAACTGGAAACTCCACAACTTGAAACTCCACAACTAGAGACTCCGCAACTAGAAACTCCACAACTAGAGACTCCGCAACTCCACAACTAGAAACTCCACAACTGGAAACTCCACAACTAGATACTCCGTACTAGAAACTCCACAACTAGAGACTCCACAACTTGAAACCTCACAACTTTAGGTTCCGCAACTAGAAAATCCACAGCTAGAGATTCCGCAACTAGAAACTCCACAACTAGAAACTCCACAACTCAAAACTCCAACACTAGTAACTCCAAAACTCGAAACTCCACCACTAGAGACTCCGCAACTAGAAACTCCACAACCAGAGACTCTGCAACTAGAAACTCCGCAGCTAGAAACTGCACAAATAGAAACTCCACTACTAGATACTCCACAACTGAAAACTCGGCAACTAGAAACTCCACAACTAGAGACTCCACAACTTGAAACTCCACAACTAGAGACTCTGCAACTAGAAACTCCACAACTAGAGACTCCGCAACTCCACAACTCGAAACTACACAACTGGAAACTCCACAACTAGACACTCCACAACTAAAAACTCTTCAACTAGAAATTCCTAAACTAGAGACTCCACAACTAAAGAATCTACAACTAGAGACTTCAAACTAGAAACTCAACAACTAGAAACTCCACAACTAAAAACTATACAACTAGAAACTCCACATCTTGAGACTACGCAGTTAGAAACTCCACAACTAGGGACTCCGCAACTAGAAACTCCACAACTGGAAACTCCACAACTGGCAACTCCACTACTAGATACTCCACAACTGGAAACTCGGCAACTAGAAACTCCACAACTAGAGACTCCACAACTTGAAACTCCACAACTAGAGACTCTGCAACTAGAAACTCCACAACTAGAGATTCCGCAACTCCACAACTCGAAACTCCACAACTGGAAACTCCACAACTAGACACTCCACAACTAGAAAATCCACAACTAGAAACTCCACAACTATAGACTCCACAACTTGAAACTCCACAAGTTTAAACTCCACAACTTGAGACTCCACAACTAGAAACTCCACAACTAGAATCTCCCCAACTAGAAACTTTACAACTCGGAACTCCACAACTAGAAACTCCACAACTAGAAACTCCACAACTAGAGACTCCGTAACTAGAAACTCCACAACCAGAGACTCTGCAACTAGAAACTCCGCAACTAGAAACTCCACAAATAGAAACTCCGCAGCTAGAAACTACACAACTAGAGAATCCACAACTAGAAATTCCACAACTAGAAACTCCACAACTTGAAACTGCACAACTTGAAACCTCACAACTTTAAGTTCCGCAACTAGAAAATCCACAGCCAGTGATTCCGCAACTAGAAACTCCTAAACTCAAAACTCCAACACTAGAAACTCCAAAACTCGAAACTCCACAACTAGAGACTCCGCAACTAGAAACTCCACAACCAGAGACTCTGCAACTAGAAACTCCGCAGCTAGAAACTCCACAAATAGAAACTCCGCAACTAGAAACTCCACAGCTAGAAACTCCGCAACTAGAAACTCCACAAGTAGTAACTCCACAGCTAGACACTCCACAACTGGAAACTCCACAACTAGAAACTTCACAACTAGAGACTCCGCAACTAGAAACTCCACAACTGGAAACTCCACAACTAGATACTCCACAACTGGAAACTCCACAACTAGAAACTCCACAACTAGTCTCCACAACTTGAAACTCCACAACTAGAGACTCCGCAACTCCACAACTAGAAACTCCACAACTGGAAACTCCACAACTAGAAACTCTACAACTAGAGACTCTTCAACTAGAGAATTCGCAACTAGAAACTCCAAAACTAGAAACTCCACAACTAGAAACTCCACAACTCGAAACTCCACAACTTAAAACTCCACAACTTGAAACTCTACAACTAGAAACTCCTAAACTAGAGACTCCATAACTAGAGACTCCACAACTAGAGACTTCAAAACTAGAAACTCAACATTTAGAAGCTCCACAACTAAAAACTCTACAACTAGAAATTCCACAACTTGAGAACCCGCCACTTTAAATTCCACAACCCTAGACTCCACAACTAAAAACTCCACGACTAGAAACTCCACAACTAGAAACTCCATAACTAGAACCTCCACAACCAGAGGACCGCAACTAGAATCTCTGCAACTAGAAACTCCACAACCTGAAACTCCACTACTAGAAACTCCAACACTAGCAACTCCACAACTAGAAACTCCGCAACTAGAGACTCCACAACTAGAAACTCCACAACTAGAGTCTCCACAACTTGAAACTCCACAACTAAAAACTCCGCAACCAGAAACTCCACAACTAGAAACTCCACAACTAGAAACTCCGCAACTAGAGACTCCACAACTAGAAACTCTACAACTAGAAATTCCACATCTAGAGACTTTGCAACTAGAAACTCCGCAGCTAGAAACTCCACAACTAGAAACTCCGCAACTAGAAACTCCACAACTAGAAACTCAACAACTAGAAACTCCACAACTCGAAACTCCAGAACTTGAAACTTCACAACTAGACACTCAAAAACTAAAAACTCTACAACTAGAAACTCCTAAACTAGAAACTCCACAACTAGAGACTTCAAACTAGAAACTCGAAAACTAGAAACTGCACAACTCAAACTCCACAACTAGAAACTCCACAGCTTGAGACTCCGCAACTTGAAACTCCACAACTGGAAACACCGCAACTAGAAACTCCACAACTGGAAACTTCACTACTAGATACTCCACAACTAGAAACTCGACAACTAGAAACTCCACAACTAGAGACTCCACAAATAAAAACTCCACAACTAGAAACTCCACAACTACAAACTCCACCAATAGAGACTCGGCAACTAGAAATTTCATATCTAGAAACTCCACAACTAAAAACTCCAGAACTAAAAACTCCACAACTAGAAACTCCACAACTAGAAACTCTACAACTAGAGACTCCGCAACTAGAAACTCCACAACTAGAGACTCCCCAACTTGAAACTCTACAACTAGAAACTCCACAACCAGAAACTCCACAACTAGAAACTCCACAACTAGAAACTCCACAACTAGAAACTGCAACTAGAGACTCCACAACTAGAAACTCCACAACTACAAACTCCACAACTACAAGCTCCACAAATAGAGACTCGGCTACAAGAAAATTAATGTCTAGAAAGTCCACAACTAAAAACTCCACAACTAGAAACTCCACAACTAGAAACTCCACAACTAGAGACTCCACAACTTGAAACTCCACAACTTTAAACTCCACAACTTGAGACTCCACAACTAGAAACTCCACAACTTGAAACTCCACAACTAGAAACTCCACAACCAGAAACTCCACAACTAGAAACTCTACAACTAGAAACTCCACAACTAGAAACTCTGCAACTAGAGACTCCACAACTAGAAACTCCACAACTAGAAACTCCACAACTACAAGCTCCACAAATAGAGACTCGGCTACGAGAAAATTCCTGTCTAGAAAGTCCACAACTAAAAACTCCACAACTTGAAACTCCACAACTAGAAACTCCACAACTAGAAACTCCACAACTAGAGACTCCGCAACTAGAAACTCCACAACCAGAGACTCTGCAACTAGAAACTCTGCAGCTAGAAACTCCACAACTCGAAACTCCACAACTAGAAACTCCAAAGCTACAAACTCTTCAACTAGAAATTCCTAAACTAGAGACTCCACAACTAGAGAATCTACAACTAGAGACTTCAAACTAGAAAGTCAACATTTAGAAACTCCACAACTAAAAACTCAAAAACTAGAAACTCCACATCTTGAGACTCCGCAACTAGAAACTCCACAACTAGGGACTCCGCAACTAGAAACTGCACAACTAGAGACTCTGCAACTAGAAACTCCACAACTAGAGACTCCGCAACTCCACAACTCGAAACTCCACAACTGGAAACTCCACAACTAAAAACTCTTCAACTAGAAATTCCTAAACTAGAGACTCCACAACTAGAGAATCTACAACTAGAGACTTCAAACTAGAAACTCAACAACTAGAAACTCCACAACTAAAAACTCAACAACTAGAAACTCCACAGCTTGAGACTCTGCAACTGGAAACTCCACAACTAGGGACTCTGCAACTAGAAACTCCACAACTCGAAACTGCACAACTGGAAACTCCACAGCTAGACACTTCACAACTAAAACCCTTCCACTAGAAACTCCTAAACTAGAGACTCCACAACTAGAGAATCTACAACTACAGACTTCAAACTAGAAACTCAACAACTAAAAACTCCACAACTAAAAACTCAACAACTAGAAACTCCACAGATTGGGACTCCGCAACTTGAAACTCCACAACTAGAAACTCCGCAACTAGAAACTCCACAACTAAGGACTCAACAACTAGAAACTCCACAACTAGAAACTCCACAACTAGAAACTTCACAACTAGAAACTCCGCAACTAGAGACTCCACAATTAGAAACTCCGCAACTAGAAACTCCGCAACAGGAGACTCTACAACTAGAAACTCCACAACTAGAAACTCCAAAACTAGAAACTCCACTACTAGAAAGTTCACAACTAGAAACTCCGCAACTAGAGACTCCACAACTAGAAACTCCACAACTTGAAACTCCTCAACTAGAAACTCCACAACTGGAAACTCCACAACTAGACACTCCACAACTAAAAACTCTTCAACAAGAAACTCCTAAACTAGAGACTCCACAACTAGAGAATCTACAACTAGAGATTTCAAACTAGAAACTCAACAACTAGAAACTCCACAACTAAAAACTCAACAACTAGAAACTCCACAGCTTGAGACTCCGATACTTCAAACTCCACAACTAGAAACTCCGCATTTAGAAACTCCACAACTAGGGACTCGGCAACTAGAAACTCCACAACTAGAAACTCCACAACTAGAAACTCAACAACTAGAAACTCCACAACTCGAAACTCCAGAACTTGAAACTTCACAACTAGACACTCAAAAACTAAAAACTCTACAACTAGAAACTCCTAAACTAGAAACTCCACAACTAGAGACTTCAAACTAGAAACTCGAAAACTAGAAACTGCACAACTCAAACTCCACAACTAGAAACTCCACAGCTTGAGACTCCGCAACTTGAAACTCCACAACTGGAAACACCGCAACTAGAAACTCCACAACTGGAAACTTCACTACTAGATACTCCACAACTAGAAACTCGACAACTAGAAACTCCACAACTAGAGACTCCACAAATAAAAACTCCACAACTAGAAACTCCACAACTACAAACTCCACCAATAGAGACTCGGCAACTAGAAATTTCATATCTAGAAACTCCACAACTAAAAACTCCAGAACTAAAAACTCCACAACTAGAAACTCCACAACTAGAAACTCTACAACTAGAGACTCCGCAACTAGAAACTCCACAACTAGAGACTCCCCAACTTGAAACTCTACAACTAGAAACTCCACAACCAGAAACTCCACAACTAGAAACTCCACAACTAGAAACTGCAACTAGAGACTCCACAACTAGAAACTCCACAACTACAAACTCCACAACTACAAGCTCCACAAATAGAGACTCGGCTACAAGAAAATTAATGTCTAGAAAGTCCACAACTAAAAACTCCACAACTAGAAACTCCACAACTAGAAACTCCACAACTAGAGACTCCACAACTTGAAACTCCACAACTTTAAACTCCACAACTTGAGACTCCACAACTAGAAACTCCACAACTTGAAACTCCACAACTAGAAACTCCACAACCAGAAACTCCACAACTAGAAACTCTACAACTAGAAACTCCACAACTAGAAACTCTGCAACTAGAGACTCCACAACTAGAAACTCCACAACTAGAAACTCCACAACTACAAGCTCCACAAATAGAGACTCGGCTACGAGAAAATTCCTGTCTAGAAAGTCCACAACTAAAAACTCCACAACTTGAAACTCCACAACTAGAAACTCCACAACTAGAAACTCCACAACTAGAGACTCCGCAACTAGAAACTCCACAACCAGAGACTCTGCAACTAGAAACTCTGCAGCTAGAAACTCCACAACTCGAAACTCCACAACTAGAAACTCCAAAGCTACAAACTCTTCAACTAGAAATTCCTAAACTAGAGACTCCACAACTAGAGAATCTACAACTAGAGACTTCAAACTAGAAAGTCAACATTTAGAAACTCCACAACTAAAAACTCAAAAACTAGAAACTCCACATCTTGAGACTCCGCAACTAGAAACTCCACAACTAGGGACTCCGCAACTAGAAACTGCACAACTAGAGACTCTGCAACTAGAAACTCCACAACTAGAGACTCCGCAACTCCACAACTCGAAACTCCACAACTGGAAACTCCACAACTAAAAACTCTTCAACTAGAAATTCCTAAACTAGAGACTCCACAACTAGAGAATCTACAACTAGAGACTTCAAACTAGAAACTCAACAACTAGAAACTCCACAACTAAAAACTCAACAACTAGAAACTCCACAGCT
The DNA here is from genome assembly GCF_043290135.1 of Rhipicephalus microplus. Lineage (NCBI taxonomy): Eukaryota > Metazoa > Arthropoda > Arachnida > Ixodida > Ixodidae > Rhipicephalus > Rhipicephalus microplus. Next base: position 201,731 of record NW_027464804.1, read on the forward strand.
TGAGACTCTGCAACTGGAAACTCCACAACTAGGGACTCTGCAACTAGAAACTCCACAACTCGAAACTGCACAACTGGAAACTCCACAGCTAGACACTTCACAACTAAAACCATTCCACTAGAAACTCCTAAACTAGAGACTCCACAACTAGAGAATCTACAACTACAGACTTCAAACTAGAAACTCAACAACTAAAAACTCCACAACTAAAAACTCAACAACTAGAAACTCCACAGATTGGGACTCCGCAACTTGAAACTCCACAACTAGAAACTCCGCAACTAGAAACTCCACAACTAAGGACTCAACAACTAGAAACTCCACAACTAGAAACTCCACAACTAGAAACTTCACAACTAGAAACTCCGCAACTAGAGACTCCACAATTAGAAACTCCGCAACTAGAAACTCCGCAACAGGAGACTCTACAACTAGAAACTCCACAACTAGAAACTCCAAAACTAGAAACTCCACAACTAGAAAGTTCACAACTAGAAACTCCGCAACTAGAGACTCCACAACTAGAAACTCCACAACTTGAAACTCCTCAACTAGAAACTCCACAACTGGAAACTCCACAACTAGACACTCCACAACTAAAAACTCTTCAACAAGAAACTCCTAAACTAGAGACTCCACAACTAGAGAATCTACAACTAGAGATTTCAAACTAGAAACTCAACAACTAGAAACTCCACAACTAAAAACTCAACAACTAGAAACTCCACAGCTTGAGACTCCGATACTTCAAACTCCACAACTAGAAACTCCGCATTTAGAAACTCCACAACTAGGGACTCGGCAACTAGAAACTCCACAACTAGAAACTCCACAACTCGAAACTCCACTACTAGATACTCCACAACTGGAAACTTGACTACAAGAAACTCCACAACTAGAGACTCTGCAACTAGAAACTCAACAACTAGCGACTCCGCCACTCAACTACTAGAAACTCCACAACTGGAAATCCACAACTAAATACTCCACAACTAGAAAATCTACAACTAGGAACTCCACAACTATAGACTCCACAACTTGAAACTCCACAAGTTTAAACTCCACAACTTGAGACTACACAACTAGAAACTTCCCAACTAGAAACTCCACAACTAGAAACTCCCCAACTAGAAACTCCGCAACTGGAAACTCCGCAACAGGAGACTCTACAACTAGAAACTGCACAACTAGAAACTCCAAAAATAGAAACTGCACATCTAGAAACTTCACAACTAGAAACTCCGCAACTAGAGACTCCACAACTAGAAACTCCACAACTTGAAACTCCTCAACTAGAAACTCTGCAACTAGAGACTCCACAACTAGAAACTCCACAACTAGAAACTCCACAACTACAAGCTCCACAAATAGAGACTCGGCTACGAGAAAATTCCTGTCTAGAAAGTCCACAACTAAAAACTCCACAACTTGAAACTCCACAACTAGAAACTCCACAACTAGAAACTCCACAACTAGAGACTCCGCAACTAGAAACTCCACAACCAGAGACTCTGCAACTAGAAACTCTGCAGCTAGAAACTCCACAACTCAAAACTCCACAACTAGAAACTCCAAAGCTACAAACTCTTCAACTAGAAATTCCTAAACTAGAGACTCCACAACTAGAGAATCTACAACTACAGACTTCAAACTAGAAAGTCAACATTTAGAAACTCCACAACTAAAAACTCAAAAACTAGAAACTCCACATCTTGAGACTCCGCAACTAGAAACTCCACAACTAGGGACTCCGCAACTAGAAACTGCACAACTAGAGACTCTGCAACTAGAAACTCCACAACTAGAGACTCCGCAACTCCACAACTCGAAACTCCACAACTGGAAACTCCACAACTAAAAACTCTTCAACTAGAAATTCCTAAACTAGAGACTCCACAACTAGAGAATCTACAACTAGACACTTCAAACTAGAAACTCAACAACTAGAAACTCCACAACTAAAAACTCAACAACTAGAAACTCCACAGCTTGAGACTCTGCAACTGGAAACTCCACAACTAGGGACTCTGCAACTAGAAACTCCACAACTCGAAACTGCACAACTGGAAACTCCACAGCTAGACACTTCACAACTAAAACCTTTCCACTAGAAACTCCTAAACTAGAGACTCCACAACTAGAGAATGTACAACTACAGACTTCAAACTAGAAACTCAACAACTAAAAACTCCACAACTAAAAACTCAACAACTAGAAACTCCACAGATTGGGACTCCGCAACTTGAAACTCCACAACTAGAAACTCCGCAACTAGAAACTCCACAACTAAGGACTCAACAACTAGAAACTCCACAACTAGAAACTCCACAACTAGAAACTTCACAACTAGAAACTCCGCAACTAGAGACTCCACAATTAGAAACTCCGCAACTAGAAACTCCGCAACAGGAGACTCTACAACTAGAAACTCCACAACTAGAAACTCCAAAACTAGAAACTCCACAACTAGAAAGTTCACAACTAGAAACTCCGCAACTAGAGACTCCACAACTAGAAACTCCACAACTTGAAACTCCTCAACTAGAAACTCCACAACTGGAAACTCCACAACTAGACACTCCACAACTAAAAACTCTTCAACAAGAAACTCCTAAACTAGAGACTCCACAACTAGAGAATCTACAACTAGAGATTTCAAACTAGAAACTCAACAACTAGAAACTCCACAACTAAAAACTCAACAACTAGAAACTCCACAGCTTGAGACTCCGCAACTTCAAACTCCACAACTAGAAACTCCGCATTTAGAAACTCCACAACTAGGGACTCGGCAACTAGAAACTCCACAACTAGAAACTCCACAACTCGAAACTCCACTACTAGATACTCCACAACTGGAAACTCGACTACAAGAAACTCCACAACTAGAGACTCTGCAACTAGAAACTCAACAACTAGCGACTCCGCCACTCAACTACTAGAAACTCCACAACTGGAAATCCACAACTTGAAACTCCACAACTAGAAACTCCACAACCAGAAACTCCACAACTAGAAACTCCACAACTAGAAACTCCGCAACTATAAACTCCGCAACTAGAGACTCCGCAACTTGAAACTCCACAACTAGAAACTCCACAACTAGAAACTCCAAAAATAGAGACTCGGCAACAAGAAATTCCATATAGAGTAACTCCACAAATAAAAGCTTTACAACTAGAAACTGCAAAACTAGAGACTTCACAACTAGAAACTCAACAACTATAAACTCCACAACTGGAAACTCCACAACAAGATACTCCACAACTGGAAACTCCACAACTAGAAACTCCACAACTAGAGACTCCACAACTAGAAACTCCACAGCTAGAAACTCCACAACTAGAAACTCCACAACTAGAGTCTCCGAAAGTCCACAACTAGAAACTCCACAACTGGAAACTCCATAACTAGATACTCCACAACTAGAAACTCCACAACTAGAAACTCCGCAACTGGAAACTCCGCAACAGGAGACTCTACAACTAGAAACTCCACAACTAGAAACTCCAAAAATAGAAACTGCACATCTAGAAACTTCACAACTAGAAACTCCGCAACTAGAGACTCCACAACTAGAAACTTCACATCTTGAAACTCCTCAACTAGAAACTCCACAACCAGAAACTCCATAACTAGAAACTCCACAACTGGAAACTCCGCATTTAGAGACTCCACAACTAGAAACTCCACAACTAGAAACTCCGCAACTACAAACTCCACAAATACAGACTCGGCAACTAGAAATTCCATATCTAGAAACTACACAACTAGAAACTGCAAAACTAGACACTCACAACTAGAAACTCAACAACTAGAAACTCCTCAACTAAAAACTCCACAACTGGAAACTCCACAACTGGAAACTCCACAACTTGAGACTCCGCAACTTGAAACTTCACAACTAGAAACTCCGCTTTTAAAAACTCCGCAACTAGAAACTCCATAACTTAAAGTTCACAACTAAATACTCCACAACTGGAAACTCCACAACTAGATACTTCACAACTGAAAACTCCACAACTAGATTCTCCACAACTGGAAATACAACTAGAAACTCTACAACTAGAGACTCCACAACTCGAAACTCCACAACTAGAAACTCCACAACTAGAAACTCCACAACCAGAGACTCCGCAACTCCACAACTAGAAACTACACAACTGGAAACTCCACAACTAGATACTCCGCAACTAGAAACTCCACAACTAGAGACTCCACAACTTGAAACTCCACAACCTTAAACTCGACAACTTGAGACTCCACAACTAGAAACTCCACAACTTGAAACTCTACAACTAGAAACTCCACAACCAGAAGCTCCACAACTAGAAACTCCACAACTAGAAACTCCACAACTAGAAACTCTGCAACTAGAGACTCCACAACTAGAAACTCCACAACTACAAACTCCACAACTACAAGCTCCACAAATAGAGACTCGGCTACAAGAAAATTAATGTCTAGAAAGTCCACAACTAAAAACTCCACAACTAGAAACTCCACAACTAGAAACTCCACAACTAGAGACTCCACAACTTGAAACTCCACAACTTTAAACTCCACAACTTGAGACTCCACAACTAGAAACTCCACAACTTGAAACTCCACAACTAGAAACTCCACAACCAGAAACTCCACAACTAGAAACTCTACAACTAGAAACTCCACAACTAGAAACTCTGCAACTAGAGATTCCACAACTAGAAACTCCACAACTAGAAACTCCACAACTACAAGCTCCACAAATAGAGACTCGGCTACGAGAAAATTCATGTCTAGAAAGTCCACAACTAAAAACTCCACAACTTGAAACTCCACAACTAGAAACTCCACAACTAGAAACTCCACAACTAGAGACTCCGCAACTAGAAACTCCACAACCAGAAATTCCTAAACTAGAGACTCCAAAACTAGAGAATCTACAACTAGAGACTTCAAACTAGAAACTCAACAACTAGAAACTCCACAACTAAAAACTCAACAACTAGAAACTCCACATCTTGAGACTCCGCAACTAGAAACTCCACAACTAGGGACTCCGCAACCAGAAACTCCACAACTAGAAACTCCACAACTGGAAACTCCACTACTAGATACTCCACAACTGGAAACTCGGCAACTCGAAACTCCACAACTAGAGACTCCACAACTTGAAACTGCACAACTAGAGACTCTGCAACTAGAAACTCCACAACTAGAGACTCCGCAACTCTACAACCCGAAACTCCACAACTAGACACTCCACAACTAAAAACTCTTCAACTAGAAATTCCTAAACTAGAGACTCCACTACTAGAGAATCTACAACAAGAGTCTTCAATCTAGAAACTCAACAACTAGAAACTCCACAACTAAAAACTCAACAACTAGAAACTCCACATCTTGAGATTCCGCAACTAGAAACTCCACAACTAGGGACTCCGCAACTAGAAATTCCACAACTAGAAACTCCACAACTGGAAACTACAGTACTAGATACTCCACAACTGGAAACTCGGCAACTAGAAACTCCTAAACTAGAGACTCCACAACTTGAAACTCCACAACTAGAGACTCTGCAACTAGAAACTCCACAACTAGAGACTCCGCAACTCCACAACTAGAAACTCCACAACTGGAAAATTCACAACTAGTTACTCCACAACTAGAAAATCCACAACTAGAAACTCCACAACTAGAAACTCCCCAACTAGAATCTCCGCAACTAGAAACTCCGCAACTGGAGACTCTACAACTAGAAACTCCACAACTAGAAACTCCAAAACTAGAAACTCCACAACTAGAAACTCCACAACTAAAAACTTCACAATTCGAAACTCCACTAAAAACTCCACAACTTGAAACTCCACAACTAGACACTCCACAACTAAAAATTCGACAACTAGAGACTCTGTAACTATAGAACTCCGCAACTAGAAACTCCGCATTTAAAAACTCCGCAACAAGAAATTCCACAGCTAGAAACACCACAACTAGACACTCCGCAACTAGAAACTCTAAAACTAGAGACTCCTCAACTAGAGAATTCGCAACTAGAAACTCCAAAACTAGAGACTGCAACTAGAAACTCCGCAGCTAGAAACTCCACAACTAGAAACTCCACAACTAGAAACTCCACAACTAGAAACTCCACAACTCGAAATTTCACAACTCAAAACTCCACAACTTGAGACTCCGCAACTAGAAACTCCACAACTTGAAACTCCACAACTAGAAACTCCACAACCAGAAACTCCACAACTAGAAACTCCACAACTAGAAACTCCGCAACTATAAACTGCGCAACTAGAGACTCCGCAACTTGAAACTCCACAACTAGAAACTCCACAACTAGAAACTCCAAAAATAGAGACTCGGCAACAAGAAATTCCATATAGAGTAACTCCACAAATAAAAGCTTTACAACTAGAAACTGCAAAACTAGAGACTTCACAACTAGAAACTCAACAACTATAAACTCCACAACTGGAAACTCCACAACAAGATACTCCACAACTGGAAACTCCACAACTAGAAACTCCACAACTAGAGACTCCACAACTAGAAACTCCACAACTAGAAACTCCACAACTAGAAACTCCACAACTAGAGTCTCCGAAAGTCCACAACTAGAAACTCCACAACTGGAAACTCCATAACTAGATACTCCACAACTAGAAACTCCACAACTAGAAACTCCGCAACTGGAAACTCCGCAACAGGAGACTCTACAACTAGAAACTCCACAACTAGAAACTCCAAAAATAGAAACTGCACATCTAGAAACTTCACAACTAGAAACTCCGCAACTAGAGACTCCACAACTAGAAACTTCACAACTTGAAACTCCTCAACTAGAAACTCCACAACCAGAAACTCCATAACTAGAAACTCCACAACTGGAAACTCCGCATTTAGAGACTCCACAACTAGAAACTCCACAACTAGAAACTCCGCAACTACAAACTCCACAAATACAGACTCGGCAACTAGAAATTCCATATCTAGAAACTACACAACTAGAAACTGCAAAACTAGACACTCACAACTAGAAACTCAACAACTAGAAACTCCTCAACTAAAAACTCCACAACTGGAAACTCCACAACTGGAAACTCCACAACTTGAGACTCCGCAACTTGAAACTTCACAACTAGAAACTCCGCTATTAAAAACTCCGCAACTAGAAACTCCATAACTTAAAGTTCACAACTAAATACTCCACAACTGGAAACTCCAGAACTAGATACTTCACAAATGAAAACTCCACAACTAGATTCTCCACAACTGGAAACTCCACAACTAGAAACTCGACAACTAGAGACTCCACAACTCGAAACTCCACTACTAGAAACTCCACAACTAGAAACTCCACAACCAGAGACTCCGCAACTCCACAACTAGAAACTACACAACTGGAAACTCCACAACTAGATACTCCGCAACTAGAAACTCCACAACTAGAGACTCCACAACTTGAAACTCCACAACTTTAAACTCCACAACTTGAGACTCCACAACTAGAAACTCCACAACTTGAAACTCTACAACTAGAAACTCCACAACCAGAAACTCCACAACTAGAAACTCCACAACTAGAAACTCCACAACTAGAAACTGCAACTAGAGACTCCACAACTAGAAACTCCACAACTACAAACTCCACAACTACAAGCTCCACAAATAGAGACTCGGCTACAAGAAAATTAATGTCTAGAAAGTCCACAACTAAAAACTCCACAACTAGAAACTCCACAACTAGAAACTCCACAACTAGAGACTCCACAACTTGAAACTCCACAACTTTAAACTCCACAACTTGAGACTCCACAACTAGAAACTCCACAACTTGAAACTCCACAACTAGAAACTCCACAACCAGAAACTCCACAACTAGAAACTCTACAACTAGAAACTCCACAACTAGAAACTCTGCAACTAGAGACTCCACAACTAGAAACTCCACAACTAGAAACTCCACAACTACAAGCTCCACAAATAGAGACTCGGCTACGAGAAAATTCCTGTCTAGAAAGTCCACAACTAAAAACTCCACAACTTGAAACTCCACAACTAGAAACTCCACAACTAGACTCCACAACTAGAGACTCCGCAACTAGAAACTCCACAACCAGAGACTCTGCAACTAGAAACTCTGCAGCTAGAAACTCCACAACTCAAAACTCCACAACTAGAAACTCCAAAGCTACAAACTCTTCAACTAGAAATTCCTAAACTAGAGACTCCACAACTAGAGAATCTACAACTAGAGACTTCAAACTAGAAAGTCAACATTTAGAAACTCCACAACTAAAAACTCAAAAACTAGAAACTCCACATCTTGAGACTCCGCAACTAGAAACTCCACAACTAGGGACTCCGCAACTAGAAACTGCACAACTAGAGACTCTGCAACTAGAAACTCCACAACTAGAGACTCCGCAACTCCACAACTCGAAACTCCACAACTGGAAACTCCACAACTAAAAACTCTTCAACTAGAAATTCCTAAACTAGAGACTCCACAACTAGAGAATCTACAACTAGAGACTTCAAACTAGAAACTCAACAACTAGAAACTCCACAACTAAAAACTCAACAACTAGAAACTCCACAGCTTGAGACTCTGCAACTGGAAACTCCACAACTAGGGACTCCGCAACTAGAAACTCCAAAACTAGAAATTCCACAACTGAAAACTCCACTACTAGATACTCCACAACTGGAAACTCGGCAACTAGAAACTCCACAACTAGAGACTCCACAACTTGAAACTCCACAACTAGAGACTCTGCAACTAGAAACTCCACAACTGGAAACTCCACAACTGGAAACTCCACAACTAGACACTTCACAACTAAAACCCTTCCACTAGAAACTCCTAAACTAGAGACTCCACAACTAGAGAATCTACAACTAGAGACTTCAAACTAGAAACTCAACAACTAAAAACTCCACAACTAAAAACTCAACAACTAGAAACTCCACAGCTTGGGACTCCGCAACTTGAAACTCCAACACTAGAAACTCCGCAACTAGAAACTCCACAACTAAGGACTCTACAACTAGAAACTCCACAACTAGAAACTCCACAACTAGAAACTTCACAACTAGAAACTCCGCAACTAGAGACTCCACAATTAGAAACTCCGCAACTAGAAACTCCGCAACAGGAGACTCTACAACTAGAAACTCCACAACTAGAAACTCCAAAACTAGAAACTCCACAACTAGAAAGTTCACAACTAGAAACTCCGCAACTAGAGACTCCACAACTAGAAACTCCACAACTTGAAACTCCTCAACTAGAAACTCCACAACTGGAAACTCCACAACTAGACACTCCACAGCTAAAAACTCTTCAACAAGAAACTCCTAAACTAGAGACTCCACAACTAGAGAATCTACAACTAGAGATTTCAAACTAGAAACTCAACAACTAGAAACTCCACAACTAAAAACTCAACAACTAGAAACTCCACAGCTTGAGACTCCGCAACTTCAAACTCCACAACTAGAAACTCCGCATTTAGAAACTCCACAACTAGGGACTCGGCAACTAGAAACTCCACAACTAGAAACTCCACAACTCGAAACTCCACTACTAGATACTCCACAACTGGAAACTCGACTACAAGAAACTCCACAACTAGAGACTCTGCAACTAGAAACTCAACAACTAGCGACTCCGCCACTCAACTACTAGAAACTCCACAACTGCAAATCCACAACTAAATACTCCACAACTAGAAAATCTACAACTAGGAACTCCACAACTATAGACTCCACAACTTGAAACTCCACAAGTTTAAACTCCACAACTTGAGACTACACAACTAGAAACTTCACAACTAGAAACTCCACAACTAGAAACTCCCCTACTAGAAACTCCGCAACTGGAAACTCCGCAACAGGAGACTCTACAACTAGAAACTCCACAACTAGAAACTCCAAAAATAGAAACTGCACATCTAGAAACTTCACAACTAGAAACTCCGCAACTAGAGACTCCACAACTAGAAACTCCACAACTTGAAACTCCTCAACTAGAAACTCCACAACCAGAAACTCCATAACTAGAAACTCCACAACTGGAAACTCCGCATTTAGAGACTCCACAACTAGAAACTCCACAACTAGAAACTCCGCAACTACAAACTCCACAAATACAGACTCGGCAACTAGAAATTCCATATCTAGAAAGTACACAACTAGAAACTGCAAAACTAGACACTCACAACTAGAAACTCAACAACTAGAAACTCCACAACTAAAAACTCCACAACTGGAAACTCCACAACTTGAGACTCCGCAACTTGAAACTTCACAACTAGAAACTCCGCTATTAAAAACTCCGCAACTAGAAACTCCATAACTTAAAGTTCACAACTAAATACTCCACAACTGGAAACTCCACAACTAGATACTTCACAACTGAAAACTCCACAACTAGATTCTCCACAACTGGAAACTCCACAACTAGAAACTCGACAACTAGAGACTCCACAACTCGAAACTCCACAACTAGAAACTCCACAACTAGAAACTCCACAACCAGAGACTCCGCAACTTCACAACTAGAAACTACACAACTGGAAACTCCACAACTAGATACTCCGCAACTAGAAACTCCACAACTAGAGACTCCACAACTTGAAACTCCACAACCTTAAACTCGACAACTTGAGACTCCACAACTAGAAACTCCACAACTTGAAACTCTACAACTAGAAACTCTACAACTAGAAACTCCACAACCAGAAACTCCACAACTAGAAACTCCACAATTAGAAACTCCACAACTAGAGACTCTGCAACTAGAGACTCCACAACTAGAAACTCCACAACTACAAACTCCACAACTACAAGCTCCACAAATAGAGACTCGGCTACAAGAAAATTAATGTCTAGAAAGTCCACAACTGAAAACTCCACAACTAGAAACTCCACAACTAGAAACTCCACAACTAGAGACTCCACAACTTGAAACTCCACAACTTTAAACTCCACAACTTGAGACTCCACAACTAGAAACTCCACAACTTGAAACTCCACAACTAGAAACTCCACAACCAGAAACTCCACAACTAGAAACTCTACAACTAGAAACTCCACAACTAGAAACTCTGCAACTAGAGACTCCACAACTAGAAACTCCACAACTAGAAACTCCACAACTACAAGCTCCACAAATAGAGACTCGGCTACGAGAAAATTCATGTCTAGAAAGTCCACAACTAAAAACTCCACAACTTGAAACTCCACAACTAGAAACTCCACAACTAGAAACTCCACAACTAGAGACTCCGCAACTAGAAACTCCACAACCAGAGACTCTGCAACTAGAAACTCTGCAGCTAGAAACTCCACAACTCAAAACTCCACAACTAGAAACTCCAAAGCTACAAACTCTTCAACTAGAAATTCCTAAACTAGAGACTCCACAACTAGAGAATCTACAACTAGAGACATCAAACTAGAAAGTCAACATTTAGAAACTCCACAACTTAAAACTCAAAAACTAGAAACTCCACATCTTGAGACTCCGCAACTAGAAACTCCACAACTAGGGACTCCGCAACTAGAAACTGCACAAATAGAGACTCTGCAACTAGAAACTCCACTACTAGATACTCCACAACTGGAAACTCGGCAACTAGAAACTCCACAACTAGAGACTCCACAACTTGAAACTGCACAACTAGAGACTCTGCAACTAGAAACTCCACAACTAGAGACTCCGCAACTCTACAACCCGAAACTCCACAACTAGACACTCCACAACTAAAAACTCTTCAACTAGAAATTCCTAAACTAGAGACTCCACTACTAGAGAATCTACAACAAGAGTCTTCAAGCTAGAAACTCAACAACTAGAATCTCCACAACTAAAAACTCAACAACTAGAAACTCCACATCTTGAGATTCCGCAACTAGAAACTCCACAACTAGGGACTCCGCAACTAGAAATTCCACAACTAGAAACTCCACAACTGGAAACTACAGTACTAGATACTCCACAACTGGAAACTCGGCAACTAGAAACTCCTAAACTAGAGACTCCACAACTTGAAACTCTACAACTAGAGACTCTGCAACTAGAAACTCCACAACTAGAGACTCCGCAACTCCACAACTAGAAACTCCACAACTGGAAAATTCACAACTAGTTACTCCACAACTAGAAAATCCACAACTAGAAACTCCACAACTAGAAACTCCCCAACTAGAAACACCGCAACTAGAAACTCCGCAACTGGAGACTCTACAACTAGAAACTCCACAACTAGAAACTCCAAAACTAGAAACTCCACAACTAGAAACTCCACAACTAAAAACTTCACAATTCGAAACTCCACTAAAAACTCCACAACTTGAAACTCCACAACTAGACACTCCACAACTAAAAATTCGACAACTAGAGACTCTGTAACTATAGAACTCCGCAACTAGAAACTCCGCATTTAAAACTCCGCAACAAGAAATTCCACAGCTAGAAACACCACAACTAGACACTCCGCTACTAGAAACTCTAAAACTAGAGACTCCTCAACTAGAGAATTCGCAACTAGAAACTCCAAAACTAGAGACTGCAACTAGAAACTCCGCAGCTAGAAACTCCACAACTAGAAACTGCACAACTAGAAATTCCACAACTAGAAACTCCACAACTCGAAATTTCACAACTCAAAACTCCACAACTTGAAACTCCACAACTAGAAACTCCACAACTTGAGACTCCGCAACTAGAAACTCCACAACTTGAAACTCCACAACTAGAAACTCCACAACCAGAAACTCCACAACTAGAAACTCCACAACTAGAAACTCCGCAACTATAAACTCCGCAACTAGAGACTCCGCAACTTGAAACTCCACAACTAGAAACTCCACAACTAGAAACTCCAAAAATAGAGACTCGGCAACAAGAAATTCCATATAGAGTAACTCCACAAATAAAAGCTTTACAACTAGAAACTGCAAAACTAGAGACTTCACAACTAGAAACTCAACAACTATAAACTCCACAACTGGAAACTCCACAACTGGAAACTCCACAACTAGAAACTCCACAACTAGAGACTCCACAACTCGAAACTCCACAACTAGAAACTCCACAACTAGAAACTCCACAACTAGAGTCTCCGAATGTCCACAACTAGAAACTCCACAACTGGAAACTACATAACTAGATACTCCACAACTAGAAACTCCACAACTAGAAACTCCGCAACTGGAAAATCCGCAACAGGAGACTCTACAACTAGAAACTCCACAACTAGAAACTCCAAAAATAGAAACTGCACATCTAGAAACTTCACAACTAGAAACTCCGCAACTAGAGACTCCACAACTAGAAACTCCACAACTTGAAACTCCTCAACTAGAAACTCCACAACCAGAAACTCCATAACTAGAAACTCCACAACTGGAAACTCCGCATTTAGAGACTCCACAACTAGAAACTCCACAACTACAAACTCCGCAACTACAAACTCCACAAATACAGACTCGGCAACTAGAAATTCTATATCTAGAAACTACACAACTAGAAACTGCAAAACTAGACACTCACAACTAGAAACTCAACAACTAGAAACTCCACAACTAAAAACTCCACAACTGGAAACTCCACAACTGGAAACTCCACAACTTGAGACTCCGCAACTTGAAACTTCACAACTAGAAACTCCGCTATTAAAAACTCCGCAACTAGAAACTCCATAACTTAAACTTCACAACTAAATACTCCACAACTGGAAACTCCACAACTAGATACTTCACAACTGAAAACTCCACAACTAGATTCTCCACAACTGGAAACTCCACAACTAGAAACTCGACAACTAGAGACTCCACAACTCGAAACTCCACAACTAGAAACTCCACAACCAGAGACTCCGCAACTCCACAACTAGAAACTACACAACTGGAAACTCCACAACTAGAGACTCCACAACTTGAAACTCCACAACTTTAAACTCCACAACTTGAGACTCCACAACTAGAAACTCCACAACTTGAAACTCTACAACTAGAAACTCCACAACCAGAAACTCCACAACTAGAAACTCCACAACTAGAAACTCCACAACTAGAAACTGCAACTAGAGACTCCACAACTAGAAACTCCACAACTACAAACTCCACAACTACAAGCTCCACAAATAGAGACTCGGCTACAAGAAAATTAATGTCTAGAAAGTCCACAACTAAAAACTCCCCAACTAGAAACTCCACAACTAGAAACTCCACAACTAGAGACTCCACAACTTGAAACTCCACAACATTAAACTCCACAACTTGAGACTCCACAACTAGAAACTCCACAACTTGAAACTCCACAACTAGAAACTCCACAACCAGAAACTCCACAACTAGAAACTCTACAACTAGAAACTCCACAACTAGAAACTCTGCAACTAGAGACTCCACAACTAGAAACTCCACAACTAGAAACTCTACAACTACAAGCTCCACAAATAGAGACTCGGCTACGAGAAAATTCCTGTCTAGAAAGTCCACAACTAAAAACTCCACAACTTGAAACTCCACAACTAGAAACTTCACAACTAGAAACTCCACAACTAGAGACTCCGCAACTAGAAACTCCACAACCAGAGACTCTGCAACTAGAAACTCTGCAGCTAGAAACTCCACAACTCAAAACTCCACAACTAGAAACTCCAAAGCTACAAACTCTTCAACTAGAAATTCCTAAACTAGAGACTCCACAACTAGAGAATCTACAACTAGAGACTTCAAACTAGAAAGTCAACATTTAGAAACTCCACAACTAAAAACTCAAAAACTAGAAACTCCACATCTTGAGACTCCGCAACTAGAAACTCCACAACTAGGGACTCCGCAACTAGAAACTGCACAACTAGAGACTCTGCAACTAGAAACTCCACAACTAGAGACTCCGCAACTCCACAACTCGAAACACCACAACTGGAAACTCCACAACTAAAAACTCTTCAACTAGAAATTCCTAAACTAGAGACTCCACAACTAGAGAATCTACAACTAGAGACTTCAAACTAGAAACTCAACAACTAGAAACTCCACAACTAAAAACTCAACAACTAGAAACTCCACAGCTTGGGACTCTGCAACTGGAAACTCCACAACTAGGGACTCCGCAACTAGAAACTCCTAAACTAGAAATTCCACAACTGGAAACTCCACTACTAGATACTCCACAACTGGAAACTCGGCAACTAGAAACTCCACAACTAGAGACTCCACAACTTGAAACTCCACAACTAGAGACTCTGCAACTAGAAACTCCACAACTCGAAACTCCACAACTGGAAACTCCACAACTAGACACTTCACAACTAAAACCCTTCCACTAGAAACTCCTAAACTAGAGACTCCACAACTAGAGAATCTACAACTAGAGACTTCAAACTAGAAACTCAACAACTAAAAACTCCACAACTAAAAACTCAACGACTAGAAACTCCACAGCTTGGGACTCCGCAACTTGAAACTCCACAACTAGAAACTCCGCAACTAGAAACTCCACAACTAAGGACTCTACAACTAGAAACTCCACAACTAGAAACTCCACAACTAGAAACTTCACAACTAGAAACTCCGCAACTAGAGACTCCACAATTAGAAACTCCGCAACTAGAAACTCCGCAACAGGAGACTCTACAACTAGAAACTCCACAACTAGAAACTCCAAAACTAGAAACTCCACAACTAGAAAGTTCACAACTAGAAACTCCGCAACTAGAGACTCCACAACTAGAAACTCCACAACTTGAAACTCCTCAACTAGAAACTCCACAACTGGAAACTCCACAACTAGACACTCCACAACTAAAAACTCTTCAACAAGAAACTCCTAAACTAGAGACTCCACAACTAGAGAATCTACAACTAGAGATTTCAAACTAGAAACTCAACAACTAGAAACTCCACAACTAAAAACTCAACAACTAGAAACTCCACAGCTTGAGACTCCGCAACTTCAAACTCCACAACTAGAAACTCCGCATTTAGAAACTCCACAACTAGGGACTCGGCAACTAGAAACTCCACAACTAGAAACTCCACAACTCGAAACTCCACTACTAGATACTCCACAACTGGAAACTCGACTACAAGAAACTCCACAACTAGAGACTCTGCAACTAGAAACTCAACAACTAGCGACTCCGCCACTCAACTACTAGAAACACCACAACTGGAAATCCACAACTAAATACTCCACAACTAGAAAATCTACAACTAGGAACTCCACAACTATAGACTCCACAACTTGAAACTCCACAAGTTTAAACTCCACAACTTGAGACTACACAACTAGAAACTTCACAACTAGAAACTCCACAACTAGAAACTCCCCAACTAGAAACTCCGCAACTGGAAACTCCGCAACAGGAGACTCTACAACTAGAAACTCCACAACTAGAAACTCCAAAAATAGAAACTGCACATCTAGAAACTTCACAACTAGAAACTCCGCAACTAGAGACTCCACAACTAGAAACTCCACAACTTGAAACTCCTCAACTAGAAAATCCACAACCAGAAACTCCATAACTAGAAACTCCACAACTGGAAACTCCGCATTTAGAGACTCCACAACTAGAAACTCCGCAACTACAAACTCCACAAATACAGACTCGGCAACTAGAAATTCCATATCTAGAAACTACACAACTAGAAACTGCAAAACTAGACACTCACAACTAGAAACTCAACAACTAGAAACTCCACAACTAAAAACTCCACAACTGGAAACTCCACAACTTGAGACTCCGCAACTTGAAACTTCACAACTAGAAACTCCGCTATTAAAAACTCCGCAACTAGAAACTCCATAACTTAAAGTTCACAACTAAATACTCCACAACTGGAAACTCCACAACTAGATACTTCACAACTGAAAACTCCACAACTAGATTCTCCACAACTGGAAACTCCACAACTAGAAACTCGACAACTAGAGACTCCACAACTCGAAACTCCACATCTAGAAACTCCACAACTAGAAACTCCACAACCAGAGACTCCGCAACTCCACAACTAGAAACTACACAACTGGAAACTCCACAACTAGATACTCCGCAACTAGAAACTCCACAACTAGAGACTCCACAACTTGAAACTCCACAACCTTAAACTCGACAACTTGAGACTCCACAACTAGAAACTCCACAACTTGAAACTCTACAACTAGAAACTCCACAACCAGAAACTCCACAACTAGAAACTCCACAACTAGAAACTCCACAACTAGAAACTCTGCAACTAGAGACTCCACAACTAGAAACTCCACAACTACAAACTCCACAACTACAAGCTCCACAAATAGAGACTCGGCTACAAGAAAATTAATGTCTAGAAAGTCCACAACTAAAAACTCCACAACTAGAAACTCCACAACTAGAAACTCCACAACTAGAGACTCCACAACTTGAAACTCCACAACTTTAAACTCCACAACTTGAGACTCCACAACTAGAAACTCCACAACTTGAAACTCCACAACTAGAAACTCCACAACCAGAAACTCCACAACTAGAAACTCTACAACTAGAAACTCCATAACTAGAAACTCTGCAACTAGAGACTCCACAACTAGAAACTCCACAACTACAAGCTCCACAAATAGAGACTCGGCTACGAGAAAATTCATGTCTAGAAAGTCCACAACTAAAAACTCCACAACTTGAAACTCCACAACTAGAAATTCCACAACTAGAAACTCCACAACTAGAGACTCCGCAACTAGAAACTCCACAACCAGAGACTCTGCAACTAGAAACTCTGCAGCTAGAAACTCCACAAACAAAACTCCACAACTAGAAACTCCAAAGCTACAAACTCTTCAACTAGAAATTCCTAAACTAGAGACTCCACAACTAGAGAATCTACAACTAGAGACATCAAACTAGAAAGTCAACATTTAGAAACTCCACAACTAAAAACTCAAAAACTAGAAACTCCACATCTTGAGACTCCGCAACTAGAAACTCCACAACTAGGGACTCCGCAACTAGAAACTGCACAACTAGAGACTCTGCAACTAGAAACTCCACAACTAGAGACTCCGCAACTCCACAACTGGAAACTCCACAACTGGAAACTCCACAACTAAAAACTCTTCAACTAGAAATTCCTAAACTAGAGACTCCACAACTAGAGAATCTACAACTAGAGACTTCAAACTAGAAACTCAACAACTAGAAACTCCACAACTAAAAACTCAACAACTAGAAACTCCACAGCTTGAGACTCTGCAACTGGAAACTCCACAATTAGGGACTCAGCAACTAGAAACTCCAAAACTAGAAATTCCACAACTAGAAACTCCACAACTAGAGACTCCGCAACTAGAAACTCCACAACCAGAGACTCTGCAACTAGAAACTCTGCAGCTAGAAACTCCACAACTCAAAACTCCACAACTAGAAACTCCAAAGCTACAAACTCTTCAACTAGAAATTCCTAAACTAGAGACTCCACAACTAGAGAATCTACAACTAGAGACTTCAAACTAGAAAGTCAACATTTAGAAACTCCACAACTAAAAACTCAAAAACTAGAAACTCCACATCTTGAGACTCCGCAACTAGAAACTCCACAACTAGGGACTCCGCAACTAGAAACTGCACAACTAGAGACTCTGCAACTAGAAACTCCACAACTAGAGACTCCGCAACTCCACAACTCGAAACTCCACAACTGGAAACTCCACAACTAAAAACTCTTCAACTAGAAATTCCTAAACTAGAGACTCCACAACTAGAGAATCTACAACTAGAGACTTCAAACTAGAAACTCAACAACTAGAAACTCCACAACTAAAAACTCAACAACTAGAAACTCCACAGCTTGAGACTCTGCAACTGGAAACTCCACAACTAGGGACTCCGCAACTAGAAACTCCAAAACTAGAAATTCCACAACTGGAAACTCCACTACTAGATACTCCACAACTGGAAACTCGGCAACTAGAAACTCCACAACTAGAGACTCCACAACTTGAAACTCCACAACTAGAGACTCTGCAACTAGAAACTCCACAACTCGAAACTCCACAACTGGAAACTCCACAACTAGACACTTCACAACTAAAACCCTTCCACTAGAAACTCCTAAACTAGAGACTCCACAACTAGAGAATCTACAACTAGAGACTTCAAACTAGAAACTCAACAACTAAAAACTCCACAACTAAAAACTCAACAACTAGAAACTCCACAGCTTGGGACTCCGCAACTTGAAACTCCACAACTAGAAACTCCGCAACTAGAAACTCCACAACTAAGGACTCTACAACTAGAAACTCCACAACTAGAAACTCCACAACTAGAAACTTCACAACTAGAAACTCCGCAACTAGAGACTCCACAATTAGAAACTCCGCAACTAGAAACTCCGCAACAGGAGACTCTACAACTAGAAACTCCACAACTAGAAACTCCAAAACTAGAAACTCCACAACTAGAAAGTTCACAACTAGAAACTCCGCAACTAGAGACTCCACAACTAGAAACTCCACAACTTGAAACTCCTCAACTAGAAACTCCACAACTGGAAACTCCACAACTAGACACTCCACAACTAAAAACTCTTCAACAAGAAACTCCTAAACTAGAGACTCCACAACTAGAGAATCTACAACTAGAGATTTCAAACTAGAAACTCAACAACTAGAAACTCCACAACTAAAAACTCAACAACTAGAAACTCCACAGCTTGAGACTCCGCAACTTCAAACTCCACAACTAGAAACTCCGCATTTAGAAACTCCACAACTAGGGACTCGGCAACTAGAAACTCCACAACTAGAAACTCCACAACTCGAAACTCCACTACTAGATACTCCACAACTGGAAACTCGACTACAAGAAACTCCACAACTAGAGACTCTGCAACTAGAAACTCAACAACTAGCGACTCCGCCACTCAACTACTAGAAACACCACAACTGGAAATCCACAACTAAATACTCCACAACTAGAAAATCTACAACTAGGAACTCCACAACTATAGACTCCACAACTTGAAACTCCACAAGTTTAAACTCCACAACTTGAGACTACACAACTAGAAACTTCACAACTAGAAACTCCACAACTAGAAACTCCCCAACTAGAAACTCCGCAACTGGAAACTCCGCAACAGGAGACTCTACAACTAGAAACTCCACAACTAGAAACTCCAAAAATAGAAACTGCACATCTAGAAACTTCACAACTAGAAACTCCGCAACTAGAGACTCCACAACTAGAAACTCCACAACTTGAAACTCCTCAACTAGAAAATCCACAACCAGAAACTCCATAACTAGAAACTCCACAACTGGAAACTCCGCATTTAGAGACTCCACAACTAGAAACTCCGCAACTACAAACTCCACAAATACAGACTCGGCAACTAGAAATTCCATATCTAGAAACTACACAACTAGAAACTGCAAAACTAGACACTCACAACTAGAAACTCAACAACTAGAAACTCCACAACTAAAAACTCCACAACTGGAAACTCCACAACTTGAGACTCCGCAACTTGAAACTTCACAACTAGAAACTCCGCTATTAAAAACTCCGCAACTAGAAACTCCATAACTTAAAGTTCACAACTAAATACTCCACAACTGGAAACTCCACAACTAGATACTTCACAACTGAAAACTCCACAACTAGATTCTCCACAACTGGAAACTCCACAACTAGAAACTCGACAACTAGAGACTCCACAACTCGAAACTCCACATCTAGAAACTCCACAACTAGAAACTCCACAACCAGAGACTCCGCAACTCCACAACTAGAAACTACACAACTGGAAACTCCACAACTAGATACTCCGCAACTAGAAACTCCACAACTAGAGACTCCACAACTTGAAACTCCACAACCTTAAACTCGACAACTTGAGACTCCACAACTAGAAACTCCACAACTTGAAACTCTACAACTAGAAACTCCACAACCAGAAACTCCACAACTAGAAACTCCACAACTAGAAACTCCACAACTAGAAACTCTGCAACTAGAGACTCCACAACTAGAAACTCCACAACTACAAACTCCACAACTACAAGCTCCACAAATAGAGACTCGGCTACAAGAAAATTAATGTCTAGAAAGTCCACAACTAAAAACTTCACAACTAGAAACTCCACAACTAGAAACTCCACAACTAGAGACTCCACAACTTGAAACTCCACAACTTTAAACTCCACAACTTGAGACTCCACAACTAGAAACTCCACAACTTGAAACTCCACAACTAGAAACTCCACAACCAGAAACTCCACAACTAGAAACTCTACAACTAGAAACTCCATAACTAGAAACTCTGCAACTAGAGACTCCACAACTAGAAACTCCACAACTACAAGCTCCACAAATAGAGACTCGGCTACGAGAAAATTCATGTCTAGAAAGTCCACAACTAAAAACTCCACAACTTGAAACTCCACAACTAGAAATTCCACAACTAGAAACTCCACAACTAGAGACTCCGCAACTAGAAACTCCACAACCAGAGACTCTGCAACTAGAAACTCTGCAGCTAGAAACTCCACAAACAAAACTCCACAACTAGAAACTCCAAAGCTACAAACTCTTCAACTAGAAATTCCTAAACTAGAGACTCCACAACTAGAGAATCTACAACTAGAGACATCAAACTAGAAAGTCAACATTTAGAAACTCCACAACTAAAAACTCAAAAACTAGAAACTCCACATCTTGAGACTCCGCAACTAGAAACTCCACAACTAGGGACTCCGCAACTAGAAACTGCACAACTAGAGACTCTGCAACTAGAAACTCCACAACTAGAGACTCCGCAACTCCACAACTGGAAACTCCACAACTGGAAACTCCACAACTAAAAACTCTTCAACTAGAAATTCCTAAACTAGAGACTCCACAACTAGAGAATCTACAACTAGAGACTTCAAACTAGAAACTCAACAACTAGAAACTCCACAACTAAAAACTCAACAACTAGAAACTCCACAGCTTGAGACTCTGCAACTGGAAACTCCACAACTAGGGACTCAGCAACTAGAAACTCCAAAACTAGAAATTCCACAACTAGAAACTCCACAACTAGAGACTCCGCAACTAGAAACTCCACAACCAGAGACTCTGCAACTAGAAACTCTGCAGCTAGAAACTCCACAACTCAAAACTCCACAACTAGAAACTCCAAAGCTACAAACTCTTCAACTAGAAATTCCTAAACTAGAGACTCCACAACTAGAGAATCTACAACTAGAGACTTCAAACTAGAAAGTCAACATTTAGAAACTCCACAACTAAAAACTCAAAAACTAGAAACTCCACATCTTGAGACTCCGCAACTAGAAACTCCACAACTAGGGACTCCGCAACTAGAAACTGCACAACTAGAGACTCTGCAACTAGAAACTCCACAACTAGAGACTCCGCAACTCCACAACTCGAAACTCCACAACTGGAAACTCCACAACTAAAAACTCTTCAACTAGAAATTCCTAAACTAGAGACTCCACAACTAGAGAATCTACAACTAGAGACTTCAAACTAGAAACTCAACAACTAGAAACTCCACAACTAAAAACTCAACAACTAGAAACTCCACAGCTTGAGACTCTGCAACTGGAAACTCCACAACTAGGGACTCCGCAACTAGAAACTCCAAAACTAGAAATTCCACAACTGGAAACTCCACTACTAGATACTCCACAACTGGAAACTCGGCAACTAGAAACTCCACAACTAGAGACTCCACAACTTGAAACTCCACAACTAGAGACTCTGCAACTAGAAACTCCACAACTCGAAACTCCACAACTGGAAACTCCACAACTAGACACTTCACAACTAAAACCCTTCCACTAGAAACTCCTAAACTAGAGACTCCACAACTAGAGAATCTACAACTAGAGACTTCAAACTAGAAACTCAACAACTAAAAACTCCACAACTAAAAACTCAACAACTAGAAACTCCACAGCTTGGGACTCCGCAACTTGAAACTCCACAACTAGAAACTCCGCAACTAGAAACTCCACAACTAAGGACTCTACAACTAGAAACTCCACAACTAGAAACTCCACAACTAGAAACTTCACAACTAGAAACTCCGCAACTAGAGACTCCACAATTAGAAACTCCGCAACTAGAAACTCCGCAACAGGAGACTCTACAACTAGAAACTCCACAACTAGAAACTCCAAAACTAGAAACTCCACAACTAGAAAGTTCACAACTAGAAACTCCGCAACTAGAGACTCCACAACTAGAAACTCCACAACTTGAAACTCCTCAACTAGAAACTCCACAACTGGAAACTCCACAACTAGACACTCCACAACTAAAAACTCTTCAACAAGAAACTCCTAAACTAGAGACTCCACAACTAGAGAATCTACAACTAGAGATTTCAAACTAGAAACTCAACAACTAGAAACTCCACAACTAAAAACTCAACAACTAGAAACTCCACAGCTTGAGACTCCGCAACTTCAAACTCCACAACTAGAAACTCCGCATTTAGAAACTCCACAACTAGGGACTCGGCAACTAGAAACTCCACAACTAGAAACTCCACAACTCGAAACTCCACTACTAGATACTCCACAACTGGAAACTCGACTACAAGAAACTCCACAACTAGAGACTCTGCAACTAGAAACTCAACAACTAGCGACTCCGCCACTCAACTACTAGAAACACCACAACTGGAAATCCACAACTAAATACTCCACAACTAGAAAATCTACAACTAGGAACTCCACAACTATAGACTCCACAACTTGAAACTCCACAAGTTTAAACTCCACAACTTGAGACTACACAACTAGAAACTTCACAACTAGAAACTCCACAACTAGAAACTCCCCAACTAGAAACTCCGCAACTGGAAACTCCGCAACAGGAGACTCTACAACTAGAAACTCCACAACTAGAAACTCCAAAAATAGAAACTGCACATCTAGAAACTTCACAACTAGAAACTCCGCAACTAGAGACTCCACAACTAGAAACTCCACAACTTGAAACTCCTCAACTAGAAAATCCACAACCAGAAACTCCATAACTAGAAACTCCACAACTGGAAACTCCGCATTTAGAGACTCCACAACTAGAAACTCCGCAACTACAAACTCCACAAATACAGACTCGGCAACTAGAAATTCCATATCTAGAAACTACACAACTAGAAACTGCAAAACTAGACACTCACAACTAGAAACTCAACAACTAGAAACTCCACAACTAAAAACTCCACAACTGGAAACTCCACAACTTGAGACTCCGCAACTTGAAACTTCACAACTAGAAACTCCGCTATTAAAAACTCCGCAACTAGAAACTCCATAACTTAAAGTTCACAACTAAATACTCCACAACTGGAAACTCCACAACTAGATACTTCACAACTGAAAACTCCACAACTAGATTCTCCACAACTGGAAACTCCACAACTAGAAACTCGACAACTAGAGACTCCACAACTCGAAACTCCACATCTAGAAACTCCACAACTAGAAACTCCACAACCAGAGACTCCGCAACTCCACAACTAGAAACTACACAACTGGAAACTCCACAACTAGATACTCCGCAACTAGAAACTCCACAACTAGAGACTCCACAACTTGAAACTCCACAACCTTAAACTCGACAACTTGAGACTCCACAACTAGAAACTCCACAACTTGAAACTCTACAACTAGAAACTCCACAACCAGAAACTCCACAACTAGAAACTCCACAACTAGAAACTCCACAACTAGAAACTCTGCAACTAGAGACTCCACAACTAGAAACTCCACAACTACAAACTCCACAACTACAAGCTCCACAAATAGAGACTCGGCTACAAGAAAATTAATGTCTAGAAAGTCCACAACTAAAAACTCCACAACTAGAAACTCCACAACTAGAAACTCCACAACTAGAGACTCCACAACTTGAAACTCCACAACTTTAAACTCCACAACTTGAGACTCCACAACTAGAAACTCCACAACTTGAAACTCCACAACTAGAAACTCCACAACCAGAAACTCCACAACTAGAAACTCTACAACTAGAAACTCCATAACTAGAAACTCTGCAACTAGAGACTCCACAACTAGAAACTCCACAACTACAAGCTCCACAAATAGAGACTCGGCTACGAGAAAATTCATGTCTAGAAAGTCCACAACTAAAAACTCCACAACTTGAAACTCCACAACTAGAAATTCCACAACTAGAAACTCCACAACTAGAGACTCCGCAACTAGAAACTCCACAACCAGAGACTCTGCAACTAGAAACTCTGCAGCTAGAAACTCCACAAACAAAACTCCACAACTAGAAACTCCAAAGCTACAAACTCTTCAACTAGAAATTCCTAAACTAGAGACTCCACAACTAGAGAATCTACAACTAGAGACATCAAACTAGAAAGTCAACATTTAGAAACTCCACAACTAAAAACTCAAAAACTAGAAACTCCACATCTTGAGACTCCGCAACTAGAAACTCCACAACTAGGGACTCCGCAACTAGAAACTGCACAACTAGAGACTCTGCAACTAGAAACTCCACAACTAGAGACTCCGCAACTCCACAACTGGAAACTCCACAACTGGAAACTCCACAACTAAAAACTCTTCAACTAGAAATTCCTAAACTAGAGACTCCACAACTAGAGAATCTACAACTAATGACTTCAAACTAGAAACTCAACAACTAGAAACTCCACAACTAAAAACTCAACAACTAGAAACTCCACAGCTTGAGACTCTGCAACTGGAAACTCCACAACTAGGGACTCAGCAACTAGAAACTCCAAAACTAGAAATTCCACAACTGGAAACTCCACTACTAGATACTCCACAACTGGAAACTCGGCAACTAGAAACTCCACAACTAGAGACTCCACAACTTGAAACTCCACAACTAGAGACTCTGCAACTAGAAACTCCACAACTCGAAACTCCACAACTGGAAACTCCACAACTAGACACTTCACAACTAAAACCCTTCCACTAGAAACTCCTAAACTAGAGACTCCACAACTAGAGAATCTACAACTAGAGACTTCAAACTAGAAACTCAACAACTAAAAACTCCACAACTAAAAACTCAACAACTAGAAACTCCACAGCTTGGGACTCCGCAACTTGAAACTCCACAACTAGAAACTCCGCAACTAGAAACTCCACAACTAAGGACTCTACAACTAGAAACTCCACAACTAGAAACTCCACAACTAGAAACTTCACAACTAGAAACTCCGCAACTAGAGACTCCACAATTAGAAACTCCGCAACTAGAAACTCCGCAACAGGAGACTCTACAACTAGAAACTCCCCAACTAGAAACTCCAAAACTAGAAACTCTACAACTAGAAAGTTCACAACTAGAAACTCCGCAACTAGAGACTCCAAAACTAGAAACTCCACAACTTGAAACTCCACAACTCGAAACTCCACAACTGAAAACTCCACAACTGGAAACTCCACGACTAGACACTCCACAACTAAAAACTCTACAACTAGAAACTCCACAACTCAAAACTCCACAACTTGAAACTCCACAACTAGACAATCTACAATTAAAAACTCTACAACTAGAAACTACTAAACTAGAGACTCCATAACTAGAGACTCCACAACTAGAGTCTTCAAAACTAGAAACTCAACAACTAGAAACTCCACAACTAAAACTCTACAGCTAGAAATTCCACAACTTGAGACTCCGCCACTTTAAACTCCACAACTTGAGACTCCACAACTAAAAACTCCACAACTGAAACTTCATAACTACAAACTCCACAAGTAGAACCTCTACAACCATAGACTCCGCAACTGGAATCTCTGCAACTAGAAACTCCACAACGAGGAACTTCACACCTAGAAATTCCACAACTAGCAACTCCACAACTAGAAACTCCGCAACTAGAAACTCCGCAACTAGAGACTCCACAACTTGAAACTCCTTAACAAGAGACTCCGCAACTCCACAACTAAAAACTCCACAACTGGAAACTCCACAACTGGAAACTCCACAACTAGATACTCCACGACTAGAAACTCCACAACTAGAAACTCCATAACTAGAACCTCCACAACCAGAGACTCTGCAACTAGAACCTCTGCAACTAGAAACTCCACAACCTGAAACTCCACAACTAGAAACTCCAACACTAGCAACTACACAACCAGAAACTCCGCAACTAGAGACTCCACAACTAGAAACTCCACAACTAGAGTCTCCACAACTTGAAACTCCACAACTTAAAACTCCACAACCAGAAACTCCACAAAAAGAAACTCCACTACTAGAAACTCTGCAACTAGAGACTCCACAACTAGAAACTCTAGAACTAGAAATTCGACATCTACAGACCTTGCAACTAGAAACTCTGCAGCTAGAAACTCCACAACTAGAAACTCCGAAACCAGAAACTCCACAACTAGAAACTCCACAACTAGAAACTCCACAACTAGAAACTCCACAACTTGAAGCCTCACAGCCTTAAGTTCCGCAACTAGAAAATCCACAACTAGAGATTCCGCAACTAGAAACTCCACAACTAGAAACTCCACAACTTGAAACTCCACAACTCAAAACTCCACAACTCGAAACTCCACAACTCGAAACTCCAGAACTTGAAACTTCACAACTAGAGACTCAAAAACTAAAAACTCTGCAACTAGAAACTCCTAAACTAGAAACTACACAACTAGAGACTTCAAACTAGAAACTCAACAACTAGAATCTGCACAACTAAAAACTCAACAACTAGAAACTTTACAACTAGAGACTCCTCAACTAGAGAATTCGCAACTAGAAACGCCAGAACTAGAGACTCTGCACCTAGAAACTCCGCAGCTAGAAACTCCACAACTAGAAACTCCACAACTCGAAACTCCACAACTAGAAACTCCACAACTTGAAACTCCACAACTAGAGACTCTGCAACTAGAAACTCAACAACTAGAGACTCCGCAACTCAACAACTAGAAACTCCACAACTGAAAAATCCACAACTAGAAACTCCGCAACTAGAAACTCCGCAACAGGAGACTCTACAACTAGAAATTCCACAACTAGAAACTTCAAAACTAGAAACTCTACAACTAGAAACTTCACAACTAGAAACTCCGCAACTAGAGACTCCACAACTAGAAACTCCACAACTAGATACTTCACAACTGGAAACTCCACAACTAGATACTCCACAACTGGAAACTCCACAACTAGAAACTCCACAACTAGAGACTCCACAACTCGAAACACCACAACTAGAAACTCCACAACTAGAAACTCCACAACCAGAGACTCCGCAACTCCACAACTATAAACTCCACAACTGGAAACTCCACAACTAGATACTCCACAACTAGAAACTCCACAACTAGAGACTCCACAACTTGAAACTCAACAACTTTAAACTCCACAACTTGAGACTCCACCACAAGAGACTCCACAACTTGAAACTTCACAACTAGAAACTCCACAACCAGAAACTCCACAACTAGAAACTCTGCCACTAGAGACTCCACAACTAGAAACTCCACAACTAGAAACTCCAACACTACAAGCTCCACAAACAGAGACTCGGCTACAAGAAATTTCTTGTCTAGAAAGTCCACAACTAAAAACTCTACAACTGGAAACTCCACAACTAGAAACTCCACAGCTAGAAACTCCACAACTAGAGACTCCGCAACTGGAAACTCGGACATAGAAACTCCACAACTAGAGACTCCACAACTTGAAACTCCACAACTAGAGACTCTGCAACTAGAAACTCCACAACTAGAGACTCCGCAACTCTACAACTGGAAACTCCACAACTTGAAACTCCACAGCTAGACACTCCACAACTAAAAACTCTTCAACTAGAAATTCCTAAACTAGAGACTCCACAACTAGAGAATCTACAACTAGAAACTCCGCAACTGGAGACTCTACAACTAGAAACTCCACAACTAGAAACTCCGAAACTAGAAACTCCACAACTAGAAACTCCACAACTAAAAACTTCACAATTCGAAACTCTACTAGAAACTCCACAACTTGAAACTCCACAACTAGACACTCCACAACTAAAAATTCGACAACTACAGACTCTGTAACTATAGAACTCCGCAACTAGAAACTCCGCATTTGAAAACTCCGCAAGGAGAAATTCCACAGCTAGAAACACCACAACTAGACACTCCGTAACTAGAAACTCTACAACTAGAGACTCCTCAACTAGAGAATTCGCAACTAGAAACTCCAAAACTAGAGACTGCAACTAGAAACTCCACAACCAGAAACTCCACAAATAGAAACTCCACAACTAGAAACTCCGCAACTATAAACTCCGCAACTAGAGACTCCACCACTTGAAACTCCACAACTAGAAACTCCGCCACTAGAAACTCCACAACTTGAAACTCCACAACTAGATACTCCACAATTGGAAACTCCACAAATAGATACTTCACAACTGGAAAATCCACAACTCGAAACTCCACAACTAGAAACTCTACAACTAGAAACTCCACAACCAGAAACTCCACAACTAGAAACTCCGCAACTAGAAACTCCACAACTAGAAACTCTGCAACTAGAGACTCCACAACTAGAAACTCCACAACTACAAACTCCACAACTACAAGCTCCACAAATAGAGACTCGGCTACAAGAAAATTAATGTCTAGAAAGTCCACAACTAAAAACTCCACAACTAGAAACTCCACAACTAGAAACTCCACAACTAGAGACTCCACAACTTGAAACTCCACAACTGGAAACTCCACAACCAGAAACTCCACAACTAGAAACTCTACAACTAGAAACTCCACAACTAGAAACTCTGCAACTAGAGACTCCACAACTAGAAACTCCACAACTAAAAACTCCACAACTACAAGCTCCACAAATAGAGACTCGGCTACGAGAAAATTCCTGTCTAGAAAGTCCACAACTAAAAACTCCACAACTTGAAACTCCACAACTAGAAACTCCACAACTAGAAACTCCACAACTAGAGACTCCGCAACTAGAAACTCCACAACCAGAGACTCTGCAACTAGAAACTCTGCAGCTAGAAACTCCACAACTCAAAACTCCACAACTAGAAACTCCAAAGCTACAAACTCTTCAACTAGAAATTCCTAAACTAGAGACTCCACAACTAGAGAATCTACAACTAGAGACTTCAAACTAGAAAGTCAACATTTAGAAACTCCACAACTAAAAACTCAAAAACTAGAAACTCCACATCTTGAGACTCCGCAACTAGAAACTCCACAACTAGGGACTCCGCAACTAGAAACTGCACAACTAGAGACTCTGCAACTAGAAACTCCACAACTAGAGACTCCGCAACTCCACAACTCGAAACTCCACAACTGGAAACTCCACAACTAAAAACTCTTCAACTAGAAATTCCTAAACTAGAGACTCCACAACTAGAGAATCTACAACTAGAGACTTCAAACTAGAAACTCAACAACTAGAAACTCCACAACTAAAAACTCAACAACTAAAAACTCCACAGCTTGAGACTCTGCAACTGGAAACTCCACAACTAGGGACTCCGCAACTATAAACTCCAAAACTGGAAATTCCACAACTGGAAACTCCACTACTAGATACTCCACAACTGGAAACTCGGCAACTAGAAACTCCACAACTAGAGACTCCCCAACTTGAAACTCCACAACTAGAGACTCTGCAACTAGAAACTCCTCAACTAGAAACTCCACAACTGGAAACTCCAAAACTAGACACTCCACAACTAAAAACTCTTCAACTAGAAATTCCTAAACTAGAGACTCCAAAACTAGACAATCTACAACTAGAGACTTCAAACTAGAAACTCAACAACTAGAAACTCAACAACTAAAAACTCAACAACTAGAAACTCCACATCTTGAGACTCCGCAACTAGAAACTCCACAACTAGGGACTCCGCAACTAGAAACTCCACAACTAGAAACTCCACAACTGGAAACTCCACTACTAGATACTCCACAACTGGAAACTCGGCAAGTAGAAACTCCACAACTAGAGACTCCACAACTTGAAACTGCACAACTAGAGACTCTGCAACTAGAAACTCCACAACTAGAGACTCCGCAACTCTACAACCCGAAACTCCACAACTAGACACTCCACAACTAAAAACTCTTCAACTAGAAATTCCTAAACTAGAGACTCCACAACTAGAGAATCTACAACAAGAGTCTTCAATCTAGAAACTCAACAACTAGAAACTCCACAACTAAAAACTCAACAACTAGAAACTCCACATCTTGAGATTCCGCAACTAGAAACTCCACAACTAGAGACTCCCCAACTAGAAATTCCACAACTAGAAACTCCACAACTGGAAACTACAGTACTAGATACTCCACAACTGGAAACTCGGCAACTAGAAACTCCTAAACTACAGACTCCACAACTTGAAACTCCACAACTAGAGACTCTGCAACTAGAAACTCCACAACTAGAGACTCCGCAACTCCACAACTAGAAACTCCACAACTGGAAAATCCACAACTAGTTACTCCACAACTAGAAAATCCACAACTAGAAACTCCACAACTAGAAACTCCCCAACTAGAAACTCCGCAACTAGAAACTCCGCAACTGGAGACTCTACAACTAGAAACTCCACAACTAGAAACTCCAAAACTAGAAACTCCGCAACTAGAAACTCCACAACTAAAAACTTCACAATTCGAAACTCCACTAAAAACTCCACAACTTGAAACTCCACAACTAGACACTCCACAACTAAAAATTCGACAACTAGAGACTCTGTAACTATAGAACTCCGCAACTAGAAACTCCGCATTTAAAAACTCCGCAACAAGAAATTCCACAGCTAGAAACACCACAACTAGACACTCCGCAACTAGAAACTCTAAAACTAGAGACTCCTCAACTAGAGAATTCGCAACTAGAAACTCCAAAACTAGAGACTGCAACTAGAAACTCCGCAGCTAGAAACTCCACAACTAGAAACTCCACAACTAGAAACTCCACAACTAGAAACTCCACAACTCGAAATTTCACAACTCAAAACTCCACAACTTGAAACTCCACAACTAGAAACTCCACAACTTGAGACTCCGCAACTAGAAACTCCACAACTTGAAACTCCACAACTAGAAACTCCACAACCAGAAACTCCACAACTAGAAACTCCACAACTAGAAACTCCGCAACTATAAACTCCGCAACTAGAGACTCCGCAACTTGAAACTCCACAACTAGAAACTCCACAACTAGAAACTCGAAAAATAGAGACTCGGCAACAAGAAATTCCATATAGAGTAACTCCACAAATAAAAGCTTTACAACTAGAAACTGCAAAACTAGAGACTTCACAACCAGAAACTCAACAACTATAAACTCCACAACTGGAAACTCCACAACAAGATACTCCACAACTGGAAACTCCACAACTAGAAACTCCACAACTAGAGACTCCACAACTCGAAACTCCACAACTAGAGTCTCCGAAAGTCCACAACTAGAAACTCCACAACTGGAAACTCCATAACTAGATACTCCACAACTAGAAACTCCACAACTAGAGACTCCCCAACTTGAAACTCTACAACTTCAAACTCCACAACTTGAGACTCCACAACTAGAAACTCCACAACTTGAAACTCCACAACTAGAAACTCCACAACCAGAAACTCTACAACTAGAAACTCCATAACTAGAAACTCCACAACTAGGAACTCCGCAACTATAGACTCCACAACTAAAAACTCCACAACTAGAAACTCCACAACTACAAACTCCGCAGCTAGAAACTCCACAACTAGAGACTCCACAACTAGAAACTTCACAACTAAAAACTCCACAACTAGAAACTCCACAACTTGAAACCTCACAACCTTAAGTTCCGCAACTAGAAAATCCACAGCTAGAGATTCCGCAACTAGAAACTCCACAAATAGAAACTCCACAACTCAAAACTCCACAACAATAAACTCCACAACTCGAAACTCCACCACTGAAAACTCCACAACTGGAAACTCCACGACTAGACACTCCACAACTAAAAACTCTACAACTAGAAACTCCACAACTCAAAACTCCACAACTTGAAACTCCACAACTAGACAATCTACAACTAAAAACTCTACAACTAGAAACTTCTAAACTAGAGACTCCATAACTAGAGACTCCACAACTAGAGTCTTCAAAACTAGAAACTCAACAACTAGAAACTCCACAACTAAAACTCTACAGCTAGAAATTCCACAACTTGAGACTCCACCACTTTAAACTCCACAACTTGAGACTCCACAACTAAAAACTCCACAACTGAAACTTCATAACTACAAACTCCACAAGTAGAACCTCTACAACCATAGACTCCGCAACTAGAATCTCTGCAACTAGAAACTCCACAACCAGGAACTTCACACCTAGAAATTCCACAACTAGCAACTCCACAACTAGAAACTCCACAACTAGAAACTCCGCCACTAGAGACTCCACAACTTGAAACTCCTTAACAAGAGACTCTGCAACTCCACAACTAAAAACTCCACAACTGGAAACTCCACAACTAGATACTCCACGACTAGAAACTCCACAACTAGAAACTCCATAACTAGAAGCTCCACAACTAGAAACTCCACAAGCAGAGACTCCGCAACTCCGCAACTAGAGACTCCACCACTTGAAACTCCACAACTAGAAACTCCGCCACTAGAAACTCCACAACTTGAAACTCCACAACTAGATACTCCACAATTGGAAACTCCACAAATAGATACTTCACAACTGGAAAATCCACAACTCGAAACTCCACAACTAGAAACTCTACAACTAGAAACTCCACAACCAGAAACTCCACAACTAGAAACTCCGCAACTAGAAACTCCACAACTAGAAACTCTGCAACTAGAGACTCCACAACTAGAAACTCCACAACTACAAACTCCACAACTACAAGCTCCACAAATAGAGACTCGGCTACAAGAAAATTAATGTCTAGAAAGTCCACAACTAAAAACTCCACAACTAGAAACTCCACAACTAGAAACTCCACAACTAGAGACTCCACAACTTGAAACTCCACAACTGGAAACTCCACAACTTGAGACTCCACAACTAGAAACTCCACAACTTGAAACTCCACAACTAGAAACTCCACAACCAGAAACTCCACAACTAGAAACTCTACAACTAGAAACTCCACAACTAGAAACTCTGCAACTAGAGACTCCACAACTAGAAACTCCACAACTAAAAACTCCACAACTACAAGCTCCACAAATAGAGACTCGGCTACGAGAAAATTTCTGTCTAGAAAGTCCACAACTAAAAACTCCACAACTTGAAACTCCACAACTAGAAACTACACAACTAGAAACTCCACAACTAGAGACTCCGCAACTAGAAACTCCACAACCAGAGACTCTGCAACTAGAAACTCTGCAGCTAGAAACTCCACAACTCAAAACTCCACAACTAGAAACTCCAAAGCTACAAACTCTTCAACTAAAAATTCCTAAACTAGAGACTCCACAACTAGAGAATCTACAACTAGAGACTTCAAACTAGAAAGTCAACATTTAGAAACTCCACAACTAAAAACTCAAAAACTAGAAACTCCACATCTTGAGACTCCGCAACTAGAAACTCCACAACTAGGGACTCCGCAACTAGAAACTGCACAACTACAGACTCTGCAACTAGAAACTCCACAACTAGAGACTCCGCAACTCCACAACTCGAAACTCCACAACTGGAAACTCCACAACTAAAAACTCTTCAACTAGAAATTCCTAAACTAGAGACTCCACAACTAGAGAATCTACAACTAGAGACTTCAAACTAGAAACTCAACAACTAGAAACTCCACAACTAAAAACTCAACAACTAAAAACTCCACAGCTTGAGACTCTGCAACTGGAAACTCCACAACTAGGGACTCCGCAACTATAAACTCCAAAACTGGAAATTCCACAACTGGAAACTCCACTACTAGATACTCCACAACTGGAAACTCGGCAACTAGAAACTCCACAACTAGAGACTCCCCAACTTGAAACTCCACAACTAGAGACTCTGCAACTAGAAACTCCTCAACTAGAAACTCCACAACTGGAAACTCCAAAACTAGACACTCCACAACTAAAAACTCTTCAACTAGAAATTCCTAAACTAGAGACTCCAAAACTAGACAATCTACAACTAGAGACTTCAAACTAGAAACTCAACAACTAGAAACTCAACAACTAAAAACTCAACAACTAGAAACTCCACATCTTGAGACTCCGCAACTAGAAACTCCACAACTAGGGACTCCGCAACTAGAAACTCCACAACTAGAAACTCCACAACTGGAAACTCCACTACTAGATACTCCACAACTGGAAACTCGGCAAGTAGAAACTCCACAACTAGAGACTCCACAACTTGAAACTGCACAACTAGAGACTCTGCAACTAGAAACTCCACAACTAGAGACTCCGCAACTCTACAACCCGAAACTCGACAACTAGACACTCCACAACTAAAAACTCTTCAACTAGA
Organism: Rhipicephalus microplus; assembly: GCF_043290135.1. Classification (NCBI taxonomy): domain Eukaryota; kingdom Metazoa; phylum Arthropoda; class Arachnida; order Ixodida; family Ixodidae; genus Rhipicephalus; species Rhipicephalus microplus. The sequence continues at coordinate 237,262 of NW_027464804.1, forward strand.
AATTCCTAAACTAGAGACTCCACAACTAGAGAATCTACAACAAGAGTCTTCAATCTAGAAACTCAACAACTAGAAACTCCACAACTAAAAACTCAACAACTAGAAACTCCACATCTTGAGATTCCGCAACTAGAAACTCCACAACTAGGGACTCCCCAACTAGAAATACAACTAGAAACTCCACAACTGGAAACTACAGTACTAGATACTCCACAACTGGAAACTCGGCAACTAGAAACTCCTAAACTACAGACTCCACAACTTGAAACTCCACAACTAGAGACTCTGCAACTAGAAACTCCACAACTAGAGACTCCGCAACTCCACAACTAGAAACTCCACAACTGGAAAATCCACAACTAGTTACTCCACAACTAGAAAATCCACAACTAGAAACTCCACAACTAGAAACTCCCCAACTAGAAACTCCGCAACTAGAAACTCCGCAACTGGAGACTCTACAACTAGAAACTCCACAACTAGAAACTCCAAAACTAGAAACTCCGCAACTAGAAACTCCACAACTAAAAACTTCACAATTCGAAACTCCACTAAAAACTCCACAACTTGAAACTCCACAACTAGACACTCCACAACTAAAAATTCGACAACTAGAGACTCTGTAACTATAGAACTCCGCAACTAGAAACTCCGCATTTAAAAACTCCGCAACAAGAAATTCCACAGCTAGAAACACCACAACTAGACACGCCGCAACTAGAAACTCTAAAACTAGAGACTCCTCAACTAGAGAATTCGCAACTAGAAACTCCAAAACTAGAGACTGCAACTAGAAACTCCGCAGCTAGAAACTCCACAACTAGAAACTCCACAACTAGAAACTCCACAACTAGAAACTCCACAACTCAAAATTTCACAACTCAAAACTCCACAACTTGAAACTCCACAACTAGAAACTCCACAACTTGAGACTCCGCAACTAGAAACTCCACAACTTGAAACTCCACAACTAGAAACTCCACAACCAGAAACTCCACAACTAGAAACTCCACAACTAGAAACTCCGCAACTATAAACTCCGCAACTAGAGACTCCGCAACTTGAAACTCCACAACTAGAAACTCCACAACTAGAAACTCCAAAAATAGAGACTCGGCAACAAGAAATTCCATATAGAGTAACTCCACAAATAAAAGCTTTACAACTAGAAACTGCAAAACTAGAGACTTCACAACCAGAAACTCAACAACTATAAACTCCACAACTGGAAACTCCACAACAAGATACTCCACAACTGGAAACTCCACAACTAGAAACTCCACAACTAGAGACTCCACAACTCGAAACTCCACAACTAGAAACTCCACAACTAGAGTCTCCGAAAGTCCACAACTAGAAACTCCACAACTGGAAACTCCATAACTAGATACTCCACAACTAGAAACTCCACAACTAGAGACTCCCCAACTTGAAACTCTACAACTTCAAACTCCACAACTTGAGACTCCACAACTAGAAACTCCACAACTTGAAACTCCACAACTAGAAACTCCACAACCAGAAACTCTACAACTAGAAACTCCATAACTAGAAACTCCACAACTAGGAACTCCGCAACTAGAGACTCCACAACTAAAAACTCCACAACTAGAAACTCCACAACTACAAACTCCGCAGCTAGAAACTCCACAACTAGAGACTCCACAACTAGAAACTTCACAACTAAAAACTCCACAACTAGAAACTCCACAACTTGAAACCTCACAACCTTAAGTTCCGCAACTAGAAAATCCACAGCTAGAGATTCCGCAACTAGAAACTCCACAACTAGAAACTCCACAACTCAAAACTCCACAACAATAAACTCCACAACTCGAAACTCCACCACTGAAAACTCCACAACTGGAAACTCCACGACTAGACACTCCACAACTAAAAACTCTACAACTAGAAACTCCACAACTCAAAACTCCACAACTTGAAACTCCACAACTAGACAATCTACAACTAAAAACTCTACAACTAGAAACTACTAAACTAGAGACTCCATAACTAGAGACTCCACAACTAGAGTCTTCAAAACTAGAAACTCAACAACTAGAAACTCCACAACTAAAACTCTACAGCTAGAAATTCCACAACTTGAGACTCCACCACTTTAAACTCCACAACTTGAGACTCCACAACTAAAAACTCCACAACTGAAACTTCATAACTACAAACTCCACAAGTAGAACCTCTACAACCATAGACTCCGCAACTAGAATCTCTGCAACTAGAAACTCCACAACCAGGAACTTCACACCTAGAAATTCCACAACTAGCAACTCCACAACTAGAAACTCCACAACTAGAAACTCCGCCACTAGAGACTCCACAACTTGAAACTCCTTAACAAGAGACTCTGCAACTCCACAACTAAAAACTCCACAACTGGAAACTCCACAACTAGATACTCCACGACTAGAAACTCCACAACTAGAAACTCCATAACTAGAAGCTCCACAACTAGAAACTCCACAACCAGAGACTCCGCAACTCCACAACTAGAAACTACACAACTGGAAACTCCACAACTAGATACTCCACAACTAGAAACTCCACAACTAGAGACTCCACAACTTGAAACTCCACAACTTTAAACTCCACAACTTGAGACTCCACAACTAGAAACTCCACAACTTGAAACTCTACAACTAGAAACTCCACAACCAGAAACTCCACAACTAGAAACTCCACAACTAGAAACTCCACAACTAGATTCTCCACAACTGGAAACTCCACAACTAGAAACTCGACAACTAGAGACTCCACAACTCGAAACTCCACAACTAGAAACTCCACAACTAGAAACTCCACAACCAGAGACTCCGCAACTCCACAACTAGAAACTACACAACTGGAAACTCCACAACTAGATACTCCGCAACTAGAAACTCCACAACTAGAGACTCCACAACTTGAAACTCCACAACTTTAAACTCCACAACTGGAGACTCCACAACTAGAAACTCCACAACTTGAAACTCTACAACTAGAAACTCCACAACCAGAAACTCCACAACTAGAAACTCCACAACTAGAAACTCTGCAACTAGAGACTCCACAACTAGAAACTCCACAACTACAAACTCCACAACTACAAGCTCCACAAATAGAGACTCGGCTACAAGAAAATTAATGTCTAGAAAGTGCACAACTAAAAACTCCACAACTAGAAACTCCACAACTAGAGACTCCGCAACTTGGAACTCCACAACTTGAAACTCCACAACTAGAAACTCCACAACCAGAAACTCCACAACTAGAAACTCTACAACTAGAAACTCCACAACTAGAAACTCTGCAACTAGAGACTCCACAACTAGAAACTCCACAACTAGAAACTCCACAACTACAAGCTCCACAAATAGAGACTCGGCTACGAGAAAATTCATGTCTAGAAAGTCCACAACTAAAAACTCCACAACTTGAAACTCCACAACTAGAAACTCTACAACTAAAAACTCCACAACTAAAGACTCCGCAACTAGAAACTCCACAACCAGAGACTCTGCCACTAGAAACTCTGCAGCTAGAAACTCCACAACTCAAAACTCCACAACTAGAAACTCCAAAGCTAAAAACTCTTCAACTAGAAATTCCTAAACTAGAGACTCCACAACTAGAGAATCTACAACTAGAGACTTCAAACTAGAAAGTCAACATTTAGAAACTCCACAACTAAAAACTCAAAAACTAGAAACTCCACATCTTGAGACTCCGCAACTAGAAACTCCACAACTAGGGACTCCGCAACTAGAAACTGCACAACTAGAGACTCTGCAACTAGAAACTCCACAACTAGAGACTCCGCAACTTCACAACTCGAAACTCCACAACTGGAAACTCCACAACTAAAAACTCTTCAACTAGAAATTCCTAAACTAGAGACTCCACAACTAGAGAATCTACAACTAGAGACTTCAAACTAGAAACTCAACAACTAGAAACTCCACAACTAAAAACTCAACAACTAGAAACTCCACAGCTTGAGACTCCGCAGCTGGAAACTCCACAACTAGGGACTCCGCAACTAGAAACTCCAAAACTAGAAATTCCACAACTGGAAACTCCACTACTAGATACTCCACAACTGGAAACTCGGCAACTAGAAACTCCACAACTAGAGACTCCACAACTTGAAACTCCACAACTAGAGACTCTGCAACTAGAAACTCCACAACTCGAAACTCCACAACTGGAAACTCCACAACTAAACACTTCACAACTAAAACCCTTCCACTAGAAACTCCTAAACTAGAGACTCCACAACTAGAGAATCTACAACTAGAGACTTCAAACTAGAAACTCAACAACTAAAAACTCCACAACTAAAAACTCAACAACTAGAAACTCCACAGCTTGGGACTCCGCAACTTGAAACTCCACAACTAGAAACTCCGCAACTAGAAACTCCACAACTAAGGACTCTACAACTAGAAACTCCACAACTAGAAACTCCACAACTAGAAACTTCACAACTAGAAACTCCGCAACTAGAGACTCCACAATTAGAAACTACGCAACTAGAAACTCCGCAACAGGAGACTCTACAACTAGAAACTCCACAACTAGAAACTCCAAAACTAGAATCTCCACAACTAGAAACTTCACAACTAGAAACTCCGCAACTAGAGACTCCACAACTAGAAACTCCACAACTTGAAACTCCTCAACTAGAAACTCCACAACTGGAAACTCCACAACTAGACACTCCACAACTAAAAACTCTTCAACTAGAAATTCCTAAACTAGAGACTCCAAAACTAGAGAATCTACAACTAGAGACTTCAAACTAGAAACTCAACAACTAGATACTCCACAACTAAAAACTCAACAACTAGAAACTCCACATCTTGAGACTCCGCAACTAGAAACTCCACAACTAGGGACTCCGCAACTAGAAACTCCACAACTAGAAACTCCACAACTGGAAACTCCACTACTAGATACTCCACAACTGGAAACTCGGCAACTAGAAACTCCACAACTAGAGACTCCACAACTTGAAACTGCACAACTAGAGACTCTGCAACTAGAAACTCCACAACTAGAGACTCCGCAACTCTGCAACTCGAAACTCCACAACTAGATACTCCACAACTAAAAACTCTTCAACTAGAAATTCCTAAACTGGAGACTCCACAACTTGAGAATCTACAACAAGAGTCTTCAATCTAGAAACTCAACAACTAGAAACTCCACAACTAAAAACTCAACAACTAGAAACTCCACATCTTGAGATTCCGCAACTAGAAACTCCACAACTAGGGACTCCGCAACTAGAAATTCCACAACTAGAAACTCCACAACTGGAAACTACAGTACTAGATACTCCACAACTGGAAACTCGGCAACTAGAAACTCCACAACTAGAGACTCCACAACTTGAAACTCCACAACTAGAGACTCTGCAACTAGAAACTCCACAACTAGAGACTCCGCAACTCCACAACTAGAAACTCTACAACTGGAAAATCCACAACTAGTTACTCCACAACTAGAAAATCCACAACTAGAAACTCCACAACTAGAAACTCCCCAACTAGAAACTCCGCAACTAGAAACTCCGCAACTGGAGACTCTACAACTAGAAACTCCACAACTAGAAACTCCAAAACTAGAAACTCCACAACTAGAAACTCCACAACTAAAAACTTCACAATTCGAAACTCTACTAGAAACTCCACAACTTGAAACTCCACAACTAGACACTCCACAACTAAAAATTCGACAACTAGAGACTCTGTAACTATAGAACTCCGCAACTAGAAACTCCGCATTTAAAAACTCCGCAACAAGAAATTCCACAGCTAGAAACACCACAACTAGACACTCCGCAACTAGAAACTCTAAAACTAGACACTCCTCAACTAGAGAATTCGCAACTAGAAACTCCAAAACTAGAGACTGCAACTAGAAACTCCGCAGCTAGAAACTCCACAACTAGAAACTCCACAACTAGAAACTCCACAACTAGAAACTCCACAACTCGAAATTTCACAACTCAAAACTCCACAACTTGAAACTCCACAACTAGAAACTCCACAACTTGAGACTCCGCCACTAGAAACTCCACAACTTGAAACTCCACAACTAGAAACTCCACAACCAGAAACTCCACATCTAGAAACTCCACAACTAGAAACTCCGCAACTATAAACTCCGCAACTAGAGACTCCACAACTTGAAACTCCACAACTACAAACTCCACAACTAGAAACTCCAAAAATAGAGACTAGGCAACAAGAAATTCCATATCGAGTAACTCCACAAATAAAAGCTTTACAACTAGAAACTGCAAAACTAGAGACTTCACAACTAGAAACTCAACAACTATAAACTCCACAACTGGAAACTCCACAACTGGAAACTCCACAACTAGAAACTCCACAACTAGAGACTCCACAACTCGAAACTCCACAACTAGAAACTCCACAACTAGAGTCTCCGAAAGTCCACAACTAGAAACTCCACAACTGGAAACTCCATAACTAGATACTCTACAACTAGAAACTCCACAACTAGAGACTCCCCAACTTGAAACTCTACAATTTCAAACTCCACAACTTGAGACTCCACAACTAGAAACTCCACAACTTGAAACTTCACAACTAGAAACTCCACAACCAGAAACTCTACAACTAGAAACTCCACAACTAGAAACTCCACAACTAGGAACTCCGCAACTAGAGACTCCACAACTAAAAACTCCACAACTAGAAACTCCACAACTACAAACTCCGCAGCTAGAAACTCCACAACTAGAGACTCCACAACTAGAAACTTCACAACTAAAAACTCCACAACTACAAATTCCACAACTTGAAACCTCACAACCTTAAGTTCCGCAACTAGAAAATCCACAGCTAGAGATTCCGCAACTAGAAACTCCACAACTAGAAACTCCACAACTCAAAACTCCACAACTCGAAACTCCACAACTGAAAACTCCACAACTGGAAACTCCACGACTAGACACTCCACAACTAAAAACTCTACAACTAGAAACTCCACAACTCAAAACTCCACAACTTGAAACTCCACAACTAGACAATCTACAACTAAAAACTCTACAACTAGAAACTACTAAACTAGAGACTCCATAACTAGAGACTCCACAACTAGAGTCTTCAAAACTAGAAACTCAACAACTAGAAACTCCACAACTAAAACTCTACAGCTAGAAATTCCACAACTTGAGACTCCGCCACTTTAAACTCCACAACTTGAGACTCCACAACTAAAAACTCCACAACTGAAACTTCATAACTACAAACTCCACAAGTAGAACCTCTACAACCATAGACTCCGCAACTAGAATCTCTGCAACTAGAAACTCCACAACCAGGAACTTCACACCTAGAAACTCCACAACTTGAAACTCCACAACTAGAAACTCTACAACTAGAAACTCCACAACTAAAGACTCCGCAACTAGAAACTCCACAACCAGAGACTCTGCCACTAGAAACTCTGCAGCTAGAAACTCCACAACTCAAAACTCCACAACTAGAAACTCCAAAGCTAAAAACTCTTCAACTAGAAATTCCTAAACTAGAGACTCCACAACTAGAGAATCTACAACTAGAGACTTCAAACTAGAAAGTCAACATTTAGAAACTCCACAACTAAAAACTCAAAAACTAGAAACTCCACATCTTGAGACTCCGCAACTAGAAACTCCACAACTAGGGACTCCGCAACTAGAAACTGCACAACTAGAGACTCTGCAACTAGAAACTCCACAACTAGAGACTCCGCAACTTCACAACTCGAAACTCCACAACTGGAAACTCCACAACTAAAAACTCTTCAACTAGAAATTCCTAAACTAGAGACTCCACAACTAGAGAATCTACAACTAGAGACTTCAAACTAGAAACTCAACAACTAGAAACTCCACAACTAAAAACTCAACAACTAGAAACTCCACAGCTTGAGACTCCGCAGCTGGAAACTCCACAACTAGGGACTCCGCAACTAGAAACTCCAAAACTAGAAATTCCACAACTGGAAACTCCACTACTAGATACTCCACAACTGGAAACTCGGCAACTAGAAACTCCACAACTAGAGACTCCACAACTTGAAACTCCACAACTAGAGACTCTGCAACTAGAAACTCCACAACTCGAAACTCCACAACTGGAAACTCCACAACTAAACACTTCACAACTAAAACCCTTCCACTAGAAACTCCTAAACTAGAGACTCCACAACTAGAGAATCTACAACTAGAGACTTCAAACTAGAAACTCAACAACTAAAAACTCCACAACTAAAAACTCAACAACTAGAAACTCCACAGCTTGGGACTCCGCAACTTGAAACTCCACAACTAGAAACTCCGCAAGTAGAAACTCCACAACTAAGGACTCTACAACTAGAAACTCCAAAACTAGAATCTCCACAACTAGAAACTTCACAACTAGAAACTCCGCAACTAGAGACTCCACAACTAGAAACTCCACAACTTGAAACTCCTCAACTAGAAACTCCACAACTGGAAACTCCACAACTAGACACTCCACAACTAAAAACTCTTCAACTAGAAATTCCTAAACTAGAGACTCCAAAACTAGAGAATCTACAACTAGAAACTTCAAACTAGAAACTCAACAACTAGATACTCCACAACTAAAAACTCAACAACTAGAAACTCCACATCTTGAGACTCCGCAACTAGAAACTCCACAACTAGGGACTCCGCAACTAGAAACTCCACAACTAGAAACTCCACAACTGGAAACTCCACTACTAGATACTCCACAACTGGAAACTCGGCAACTAGAAACTCCACAACTAGAGACTCCACAACTTGAAACTGCACAACTAGAGACTCTGCAACTAGAAACTCCACAACTAGAGACTCCGCAACTCTACAACTCGAAACTCCACAACTAGATACTCCACAACTAAAAACTCTTCAACTAGAAATTCCTAAACTGGAGACTCCACAACTAGAGAATCTACAACAAGAGTCTTCAATCTAGAAACTCAAAAACTAGAAACTCCACAACTGAAAACTCAACAACTAGAAACTCCACATCTTGAGATTCCGCAACTAGAAACTCCACAACTAGGGACTCCGCAACTAGAAATTCCACAACTAGAAACTCCACAACTGGAAACTACAGTACTAGATACTCCACAACTGGAAACTCGGCAACTAGAAACTCCACAACTAGAGACTCCACAACTTGAAACTCCACAACTAGAGACTCTGCAACTAGAAACTCCACAACTAGAGACTCCGCAACTCCACAACTAGAAACTCTACAACTGGAAAATCCACAACTAGTTACTCCACAACTAGAAAATCCACAACTAGAAACTCCACAACTAGAAACTCCCCAACTAGAAACTCCGCAACTAGAAACTCCGCAACTGGAGACTCTACAACTAGAAACTCCACAACTAGAAACTCCAAAACTAGAAACTCCACAACTAGAAACTCCACAACTAAAAACTTCACAATTCGAAACTCTACTAGAAACTCCACAACTTGAAACTCCACAACTAGACACTCCACAACTAAAAATTCGACAACTAGAGACTCTGTAACTATAGAACTCCGCAACTAGAAACTCCGCATTTAAAAACTCCGCAACAAGAAATTCCACAGCTAGAAACACCACAACTAGACACTCCGCAACTAGAAACTCTAAAACTAGACACTCCTCAACTAGAGAATTCGCAACTAGAAACTCCAAAACTAGAGACTGCAACTAGAAACTCCGCAGCTAGAAACTCCACAACTAGAAACTCCACAACTAGAAACTCCACAACTAGAAACTCCACAACTCGAAATTTCACAACTCAAAACTCCACAACTTGAAACTCCACAACTAGAAACTCCACAACTTGAGACTCCGCCACTAGAAACTCCACAACTTGAAACTCCACAACTAGAAACTCCACAACCAGAAACTCCACATCTTGAAACTCCACAACTAGAAACTCCGCAACTATAAACTCCGCAACCAGAGACTCCACAACTTGAAACTCCACAACTACAAACTCCACAACTAGAAACTCCAAAAATAGAGACTCGGCAACAAGAAATTCCATATCGAGTAACTCCACAAATAAAAGCTTTACAACTAGAAACTGCAAAACTAGAGACTTCACAACTAGAAACTCAACAACTATAAACTCCACAACTGGAAACTCCACAACTGGAAACTCCACAACTAGAAACTCCACAACTAGAGACTCCACAACTAGAAACTCCACAACTAGAGTCTCCGAAAGTCCACAACTAGAAACTCCACAACTGGAAACTCCATAACTAGATACTCCACAACTAGAAACTCCACAACTAGAGACTCCCCAACTTGAAACTCTACAATTTCAAACTCCACAACTTGAGACTCCACAACTAGAAACTCCACAACTTGAAACTTCACAACTAGAAACTCCACAACCAGAAACTCTACAACTAGAAACTCCACAACTAGAAACTCCACAACTAGGAACTCCGCAACTAGAGACTCCACAACTAAAAACTCCACAACTAGAAACTCCACAACTACAAACTCCGCAGCTAGAAACTCCACATCTTGAGACTCCGCAACTAGAAACTCCACAACTAGGGACTCCGCAACTACAAACTGCACAACTAGAGACTCTGCAACTAGAAACTCCACAACTAGAGACTCCGCAACTTCACAACTCGAAACTCCACAACTGGAAACTCCACAACTAAAAACTCTTCAACTAGAAATTCCTAAACTAGAGACTCCACAACTAGAGAATCTATAACTAGAGACTTCAAACTAGAAACTCAACAACTAGAAACTCCACAACTAAAAACTCAACAACTAGAAACTCCACAGCTTGAGACTCCGCAGCTGGAAACTCCACAACTAGGGACTCCGCAACTAGAAACTCCAAAACTAGAAATTCCACAACTGGAAACTCCACTACTAGATACTCCACAACTGGAAACTCGGCAACTAGAAACTCCACAACTAGAGACTCCACAACTTGAAACTCCACAACTAGAGACTCCGCAACTAGAAACTCCACAACTCGAAACTCCACAACTGGAAACTCCACAACTAAACACTTCACAACTAAAACCCTTCCACTAGAAACTCCTAAACTAGAGACTCCACAACTAGAGAATCTACAACTAGAGACTTCAAACTAGAAACTCAACAACTAAAAACTCCACAACTAAAAACTCAACAACTAGAAACTCCACAGCTTGGGACTCCGCAACTTGAAACTCCACAACTAGAAACTCCGCAACTAGAAACTCCACAACTAAGGACTCTACAACTAGAAACTCCACAACTAGAAACTCCACAACTAGAAACTTCACAACTAGAAACTCCGCAACTAGAGACTCCACAATTAGAAACTACGCAACTAGAAACTCCGCAACAGGAGACTCTACAACTAGAAACTCCACAACTAGAAACTCCAAAACTAGAATCTCCACAACTAGAAACTTCACAACTAGAAACTCCGCAACTAGAGACTCCACAACTAGAAACTCCACAACTTGAAACTCCTCAACTAGAAACTCCACAACTGGAAACTCCACAACTAGACACTGCACAACTAAAAACTCTTCAACTAGAAATTCCTAAACTAGAGACTCCAAAACTAGAGAATCTACAACTAGAGACTTCAAACTAGAAACTCAACAACTAGATAGTCCACAACTAAAAACTCAACAACTAGAAACTGCACATCTTGAGACTCCGCAACTAGAAACTCCACAACTAGGGACTCCGCAACTAGAAACTCCACAACTAGAAACTCCACAACTGGAAACTCCACTACTAGATACTCCACAACTGGAAACTCGGCAACTAGAAACTCCACAACTAGAGACTCCACAACTTGAAACTGCACAACTAGAGACTCTGCAACTAGAAACTCCACAACTAGAGACTCCGCAACTCTACAACTCGAAACTCCACAACTAGATACTCCACAACTAAAAACTCTTCAACTAGAAATTCCTAAACTGGAGACTCCACAACTAGAGAATCTACAACAAGAGTCTTCAATCTAGAAACTCAACAACTAGAAACTCCACAACTAAAAACTCAACAACTAGAAACTCCACATCTTGAGATTCCGCAACTAGAAACTCCACAACTAGGGACTCCGCAACTAGAAATTCCACAACTAGAAACTCCACAACTGGAAACTACAGTACTAGATACTCCACAACTGGAAACTCGGCAACTAGAAACTCCACAACTAGAGACTCCACAACTTGAAACTCCACAACTAGAGACTCTGCAACTAGAAACTCCACAACTAGAGACTCCGCAACTCCACAACTAGAAACTCTACAACTGGAAAATCCACAACTAGTTACTCCACAACTAGAAAATCCACAACTAGAAACTCCACAACTAGAAACTCCCCAACTAGAAACTCCGCAACTAGAAACTCCGCAACTGGAGACTCTACAACTAGAAACTCCACAACTAGAAACTCCAAAACTAGAAACTCCACAACTAGAAACTCCACAACGAAAAACTTCACAATTCGAAACTCTACTAGAAACTCCACAACTTGAAACTCCACAACTAGACACTCCACAACTAAAAATTCGACAACTAGAGACTCTGTAACTATAGAACTCCGCAACTAGAAACTCCGCATTTAAAAACTCCGCAACAAGAAATTCCACAGCTAGAAACACCACAACTAGACACTCCGCAACTAGAAACTCTAAAACTAGACACTCCTCAACTAGAGAATTCGCAACTAGAAACTCCAAAACTAGAGACTGCAACTAGAAACTCCGCAGCTAGAAACTCCACAACTAGAAACTCCACAACTAGAAACTCCACAACTAGAAACTCCACAACTCGAAATTTCACAACTCAAAACTCCACAACTTGAAACTCCACAACTAGAAACTCCACAACTTGAGACTCCGCCACTAGAAACTCCACAACTTGAAACTCCACAACTAGAAACTCCACAACCAGAAACTCCACATCTAGAAACTCCACAACTAGAAACTCCGCAACTATAAACTCCGCAACTAGAGACTCCACAACTTGAAACTCCACAACTACAAACTCCACAACTAGAAACTCCAAAAATAGAGACTCGGCAACAAGAAATTCCATATCGAGTAACTCCACAAATAAAAGCTTTACAACTAGAAACTGCAAAACTAGAGACTTCACAACTAGAAACTCAACAACTATAAACTCCACAACTGGAAACTCCACAACTGGAAACTCCACAACTAGAAACTCCACAACTAGAGACTCCACAACTCGAAACTCCACAACTAGAAACTCCACAACTAGAGTCTCCGAAAGTCCACAACTAGAAACTCCACAACTGGAAACTCCATAACTAGATACTCCACAACTAGAAACTCCACAACTAGAGACTCCCCAACTTGAAACTCTACAATTTCAAACTCCACAACTTGAGACTCCACAACTAGAAACTCCACAACTTGAAACTTCACAACTAGAAACTCCACAACCAGAAACTCTACAACTAGAAACTCCACAACTAGAAACTCCACAACTAGGAACTCCGCAACTAGAGACTCCACAACTAAAAACTCCACAACTAGAAACTCCACAACTACAAACTCCGCAGCTAGAAACTCCACAACTAGAGACTCCACAACTAGAAACTTCACAACTAAAAACTCCACAACTACAAATTCCACAACTTGAAACCTCACAACCTTAAGTTCCGCAACTAGAAAATCCACAGCTAGAGATTCCGCAACTAGAAACTCCACAACTAGAAACTCCACAACTCAAAACTCCACAACTCGAAACTCCACAACTGAAAACTCCACAACTGGAAACTCCACGACTAGACACTCCACAACTAAAAACTCTACAACTAGAAACTCCACAACTCAAAACTCCACAACTTGAAACTCCACAACTAGACAATCTACAACTAAAAACTCTACAACTAGAAACTACTAAACTAGAGACTCCATAACTAGAGACTCCACAACTAGAGTCTTCAAAACTAGAAACTCAACAACTAGAAACTCCACAACTAAAACTCTACAGCTAGAAATTCCACAACTTGAGACTCCGCCACTTTAAACTCCACAACTTGAGACTCCACAACTAAAAACTCCACAACTGAAACTTCATAACTACAAACTCCACAAGTAGAACCTCTACAACCATAGACTCCGCAACTAGAATCTCTGCAACTAGAAACTCCACAACCAGGAACTTCACACCTAGAAACTCCACAACTTGAAACTCCACAACTAGAAACTCTACAACTAGAAACTCCACAACTAAAGACTCCGCAACTAGAAACTCCACAACCAGAGACTCTGCCACTAGAAACTCTGCAGCTAGAAACTCCACAACTCAAAACTCCACAACTAGAAACTCCAAAGCTAAAAACTCTTCAACTAGAAATTCCTAAACTAGAGACTCCACAACTAGAGAATCTACAACTAGAGACTTCAAACTAGAAAGTCAACATTTAGAAACTCCACAACTAAAAACTCAAAAACTAGAAACTCCACATCTTGAGACTCCGCAACTAGAAACTCCACAACTAGGGACTCCGCAACTAGAAACTGCACAACTAGAGACTCTGCAACTAGAAACTCCACAACTAGAGACTCCGCAACTTCACAACTCGAAACTCCACAACTGGAAACTCCACAACTAAAAACTCTTCAACTAGAAATTCCTAAACTAGAGACTCCACAACTAGAGAATCTACAACTAGAGACTTCAAACTAGAAACTCAACAACTAGAAACTCCACAACTAAAAACTCAACAACTAGAAACTCCACAGCTTGAGACTCCGCAGCTGGAAACTCCACAACTAGGGACTCCGCAACTAGAAACTCCAAAACTAGAAATTCCACAACTGGAAACTCCACTACTAGATACTCCACAACTGGAAACTCGGCAACTAGAAACTCCACAACTAGAGACTCCACAACTTGAAACTCCACAACTAGAGACTCTGCAACTAGAAACTCCACAACTCGAAACTCCACAACTGGAAACTCCACAACTAAACACTTCACAACTAAAACCCTTCCACTAGAAACTCCTAAACTAGAGACTCCACAACTAGAGAATCTACAACTAGAGACTTCAAACTAGAAACTCAACAACTAAAAACTCCACAACTAAAAACTCAACAACTAGAAACTCCACAGCTTGGGACTCCGCAACTTGAAACTCCACAACTAGAAACTCCGCAAGTAGAAACTCCACAACTAAGGACTCTACAACTAGAAACTCCACAACTAGAAACTCCACAACTAGAAACTTCACAACTAGAAACTCCGCAACTAGAGACTCCACAATTAGAAACTACGCAACTAGAAACTCCGCAACAGGAGACTCTACAACTAGAAACTCCACAACTAGAAACTCCAAAACTAGAATCTCCACAACTAGAAACTTCACAACTAGAAACTCCGCAACTAGAGACTCCACAACTAGAAACTCCACAACTTGAAACTCCTCAACTAGAAACTCCACAACTGGAAACTCCACAACTAGACACTCCACAACTAAAAACTCTTCAACTAGAAATTCCTAAACTAGAGACTCCAAAACTAGAGAATCTACAACTAGAGACTTCAAACTAGAAACTCAACAACTAGATACTCCACAACTAAAAACTCAACAACTAGAAACTCCACATCTTGAGACTCCGCAACTAGAAACTCCACAACTAGGGACTCCGCAACTAGAAACTCCACAACTAGAAACTCCACAACTGGAAACTCCACTACTAGATACTCCACAACTGGAAACTCGGCAACTAGAAACTCCACAACTAGAGACTCCACAACTTGAAACTGCACAACTAGAGACTCTGCAACTAGAAACTCCACAACCAGGAACTTCACACCTAGAAATTCCACAACTAGCAACTCCACAACTAGAAACTCCGCAACTAGAAACTCCGCAACTAGAGACTCCACAACTTGAAAATCCTTAACAAGAGACTCCGCAACTCCACAACTAAAAACTCCACAACTGGAAACTCCACAACTGGAAACTCCACAACTAGATACTCCACGACTAGAAACTCCACAACTAGAAACTCCATAACTAGAACCTCCACCACCAGAGACTCTGCAACTAGAATCTCTGCAACTAGAAACTCCACAACCTGAAACTCCACAACTAGAAACTCCAACACTAGCAACTACACAACCAGAAACTCCGCAACTAGAGACTCCACAACTAGAAACTTCACAACTAGAGTCTCCACAACTTGAAACTCCACAACTTAAAACTCCACAACCAGAAACTCCACAAATAGAAACTCCACTACTAGAAACTCTGCAACTAGAGACTCCACAACTAGAAACTCTAGAACTAGAAATTCGACATCTACAGACCTTGCAACTAGAAACTCTGCAGCTAGAAACTCCACAACTAGAAACTCCGAAACTAGAAACTCCACAACTAGAAACTCCACAACTAGAAACTCCACAACTAGAAACTCCACAACTTGAAGCCTCACAGCCTTAAGTTCCGCAACTAGAAAATCCACAACTAGAGATTCCGCAACTAGAAACTCCACAACTAGAAACTCCACAACTTGAAACTCCACAACTCAAAACTCCACAACTCGAAACTCCACAACTCGAAACTCCAGAACTTGAAACTTCACAACTAGACACTCAAAAACTAAAAACTCTGCAACTAGAAACTCCTAAACTAGAAACTACACAACTAGAGACTTCAAACTAGAAACTCAACAACTAGAATCTGCACAACTAAAAACTCAACAACTAGAAACTTTACAACTAGAGACTCCTCAACTAGAGAATTCGCAACTAGAAACTCCAGAACTAGAGACTCTGCACCTAGAAACTCCGCAGCTAGAAACTCCACAACTAGAAACTCCACAACTCGAAACTCCACAACTAGAAACTCCACAACTTGAAACTCCACAACTAGAGACTCTGCAACTAGAAACTCAACAACTAGAGACTCCGCAACTCAACAACTAGAAACTCCACAACTGAAAAATCCACAACTAGAAACTCCGCAACTAGAAACTCCGCAACAGGAGACTCTACAACTAGAAATTCCACAACTAGAAACTTCAAAACTAGAAACTCTACAACTAGAAACTTCACAACTAGAAACTCCGCAACTAGAGACTCCACAACTAGAAACTCCACAACTAGATACTTCACAACTGGAAACTCCACAACTAGATACTCCACAACTGGAAACTCCACAACTAGAAACTCCACAACTAGAGACTCCACAACTCGAAACACCACAACTAGAAACTCCACAACTAGAAACTCCACAACCAGAGACTCCGCAACTCCACAACTATAAACTCCACAACTGGAAACTCCACAACTAGATACTCCACAACTAGAAACTCCACAACTAGAGACTCCACAACTTGAAACTCAACAACTTTAAACTCCACAACTTGAGACTCCACAACAAGAGACTCCACAACTTGAAACTTCACAACTAGAAACTCCACAACCAGAAACTCCACAACTAGAAACTCTGCCACTAGAGACTCCACAACTAGAAACTCCACAACTAGAAACTCCAACACTACAAGCTCCACAAACAGAGACTCGGCTACAAGAAATTTCTTGTCTAGAAAGTCCACAACTAAAAACTCTACAACTGGAAACTCCACAACTAGAAACTCCACAGCTAGAAACTCCACAACTAGAGACTCCGCAACTGGAAACTCGGACATAGAAACTCCACAACTAGAGACTCCACAACTTGAAACTCCACAACTAGAGACTCTGCAACTAGAAACTCCACAACTAGAGACTCCGCAACTCTACAACTGGAAACTCCACAACTTGAAACTCCACAGCTAGACACTCCACAACTAAAAACTCTTCAACTAGAAATTCCTAAACTAGAGACTCCACAACTAGAGAATCTACAACTAGAAACTCCGCAACTGGAGACTCTACAACTAGAAACTCCACAACTAGAAACTCCGAAACTAGAAACTCCACAACTAGAAACTCCACAACTAAAAACTTCACAATTCGAAACTCTACTAGAAACTCCACAACTTGAAACTCCACAACTAGACACTCCACAACTAAAAATTCGACAACTAGAGACTCTGTAACTATAGAACTCCGCAACTAGAAACTCCGCATTTGAAAACTCCGCAAGGAGAAATTCCACAGCTAGAAACACCACAACTAGACACTCCGCAACTAGAAACTCTACAACTAGAGACTCCTCAACTAGAGAATTCGCAACTAGAAACTCCAAAACTAGAGACTGCAACTAGAAACTCCACAACCAGAAACTCCACAAATAGAAACTCCACAACTAGAAACTCCGCAACTATAAACTCCGCAACTAGAGACTCCACCACTTGAAACTCCACAACTAGAAACTCCGCCACTAGAAACTCCACAACTTGAAACTCCACAACTAGATACTCCACAATTGGAAACTCCACAAATAGATACTTCACAACTGGAAAATCCACAACTCGAAACTCCACAACTAGAAACTCCACAAATAGAAACTCCACAACCAGAGACTCCGCAACTCCACAACTAGAAACTCCACAACTAGATACTCCGCTATTAAAAACTTCGCAACTAGAAACTCCGCAACTAGAAACTCCACAACCTGAAACTCCACAACTAGATACTCCACAACTGGAAACTCCACAACTAGATACTTCACAACTGGAAACTCTACAACTAGAAACTCCACAACTAGATACTCCACAACTGAAAACTCCACAACTAGAAACTCCACAACTAGTGACTCCACAACTCGAAACTCCCCAACTAGAAACTCCACAACTAGAAACTCCACAACCAGAGACCCCGCAATTCCACAACTAGAAACTCCACAACTGGAAAATCAACAACTAGATACTCCGCAACTAGAAACTCCACAACTAGAGACTCCACAACTTGAAACTCCACAACTAGAAACTCCACAACTAGAAACTCTGCAACTATGGACTCCACAACAAAAAACTCCACAACTAGAAACTCCACAACTTCAAACTCCACAAATAGAGACTCGGCTACAAGAAATTTCATGTCTAGAAAGTCCACAACTAAAACTCCACAACTGGAAACTCCACAACTAGAAACTCCACAACTAGAAACTCCACAGCTAGAGATTCCGCAACTAGAAACTCCACAACCAGAGACTCTGCAACTAGAAACTCCGCTGCTAGAAACTCCACAAATAGAAACTCCGCAACTAGAAACTCCGCAGCTAGAAACTACACAACTAGAGACTCCACAACTAGAAACTCCACAACTAGAAACTCCACAACTTGAAACCTCACAACCTTAAATTACGCAACTAGAAAATCTACAGCTAGAGATTCCACAACTCAAAACTCCACAACTTGAAACTCCACAAATAGAAACTCCACAACTTGAGACTCCGCAACTAGAAACTCCACAACTTGAAACTCCACATCTAGAAACTCCACAACCAGAAACTCCCAACTAGAAACTCCACAACTAGAAACTCCGCTACTAGAAACTCCGCAACTAGAGACTCCCGAACTTGAAACTCCACCACTAGAAACTCCACAACCAGAAACTTCACAACTAGAAACTCCACAACTAGACACTCCACGACTAGTAACTCCGCAACTAGAGACTCCACAACAAGAAACTCCACAACTAGAAACTCCACAACTTCAAACTCCACAAATAGACTCGGCAACTAGAAATTTTACAACTAGAAACTGCAAAACTAGAGACTTCACAACTAGAAACTCAACAACTAGAAACTCCACAACTAAAAACTCCACAACTGGAAACTCCACAACTTGAGACTCCGCAACTTGAAACTCCACAACTAGAAACTCCGCTATTAAAACTCCGCAACTAGAAACTCCACAACTAGATACTCCACAACTGGAAACTCCACAACTAGAAACTTCACAACTGGAAACTCCAAAACAAGATACTCCGCAACTGGAAACTCCACAACTAGAAACTCCACAACTAGATACTCCATTACTAGAAACTCCGCAAATAGAGACTCCCCAACTTGAAACTCCACAACTTTAAATTCCACAACTTGAGACTCCACAACCAGAAACTCTACAACTAGAAACTCCACAACTAGAAACTCCACAACTAGAAACTCCGCAACAAGAGACTCAACATCTAAAAACTCCACAACTAGAAACTCCACAACTACAAACTCCACCAATAGAGACTCGGCAACTAGAAATTCCATATCTAGAAACTCCACAACTGAAAACTCCACAACTAAAAACTCCACAACTAGAAACTCCACAACTAGAAACTCTACAACTAGAGACTCCGCAACTAGAAACTCCACAACCAGAGACTCTGCAACTAGAAACTCTGCAGCTAGAAACTCCACAAATAGAAACTCCGCAATTAAAAACTCCGCAGCTAGAAACTCCAACCCTAGAGACTCCACAACTAGAAACTCCACAACTAGAAACTCCACAACTAGAAACTCCACAACTAGAAACTCCACAACTTGAAACCTCACAACCTTAAGTTCCTCAACTAGAAAATCCACAGCTAGAGATTCCGCAACTAGAAACTCCACAACTAGAAACTCCACAACTCAAAACTCCACAACAAGAAACTCCACAACTCGAAACTCCACAACTGGAAACTCCACAACTGGAAACTCCACAACTAGACACTCCACAACTAAAAACTCTACAACTAGAAACTCCTAAACTAGAGACTCCATAACTAGAGACTGCACAACTAGAGACTTCAAAACTAGAAACTCAACAACTAGAAACTCCACAACTAAAAACTCTACAACTAGAAATTCCACAACTTGAGACTCCACCACTTTAAACTCCACAACTTGAGACTCCACAACTAGAAACTCCAAGACTGAAACTTCACAACTAGAAACTCTACAAGTAGAACCTCAACAACCATAGACTCTGCAACTAGAATCTCTGCAACTAGAAACTCCTCAACCAGGAACTTCACACCTATAAATTCCACAACTAGCAACTCCACAACTAGATACTCCACGACTAGAAACTCCACAACTAGAAACTCCATAACTAGAACCTCCACAACCAGAGACTCCGCAACTAGAATCTCTGCTACTAGAAACTCCACAACCTGAAACTCCACAACGAGAAACTCCAACACTAGCAACTCCACAACTAAAAACTCCGCAACTAGAGACTCCACAACTAGAAACTCCACAACTAGAGTCTCCACAACTTGAAACTCCACAACTAAAAACTCCACAACCAGAAACTCCACAACTAGAAACTCCACAACTAGAAACTCCGCAACTAGAGACTCCACAACTAGAAACTCTACAACTAGAAATTCCACATCTAGAGACCTTGCAACTAGAAACTCCGCAGCTAGAAACTCCACAACTAGAAACTCCGCAACTAGAAACTCCACAACTAGAAACTCCACAACTTGAAACTCCACAACTTGAAACCTCACAGCCTTAAGTTCCGCAACTAGAAAATCCACAACTAGAGATTCCGCAACTAGAAACCCCACAACTAGAAACTCCACAACTTGAAACTCCACAACTCAAAACTCCACAATTCGAAACTCCACAACTCGAAACTCCAGAACTTGAAACTTCACAACTAGACACTCAAAAACTAAAAACTCTACAACTAGAAACTCCACAACTAGAGACTCAACAACTAAAAACTCCACAACTAGAAACTCCACAACTACAAACTCCACCAATAGAGACTCGGCAACTAGAAATTCCATATCTAGAAACTCCACAACTGAAAACTCCACAACTAAAAACTCCACAACTAGAAACTCCACAACTAGAAACTCCACAACTAGAGACTCCGCAACTAGAAACTCCACAACCAGAGACTCTGCAACTAGAAACTCTGCAGCTAGAAACTCCACAAATAGAAACTCCGCAATTAAAAACTCCGCAGCTAGAAACTCCAACCCTAGAGACTCCACAACTAGAAACTCCACAACTAGAAACTCCACAACTAGAAACTCCACAACTAGAAACTCCACAACTTGAAACCTCACAACCTTAAGTTCCTCAACTAGAAAATCCACAGCTAGAGATTCTGCAACTAGAAACTCCACAACTAGAAACTCCACAACTCAAAACTCCACAACAAGAAACTCCACAACTCGAAACTCCACAACTGGAAACTCCACAACTGGAAACTCCACAACTAGACACTCCACAACTAAAAACTCTACAACTAGAAACTCCTAAACTAGAGACTCCATAACTAGAGACTGCACAACTAGAGACTTCAAAACTAGAAACTCAACAACTAGAAACTCCACAACTAAAAACTCTACAACTAGAAATTCCACAACTTGAGACTCCACCACTTTAAACTCCACAACTTGAGACTCCACAACTAGAAACTCCAAGACTGAAACTTCACAACTAGAAACTCTACAAGTAGAACCTCAACAACCATAGACTCCGCAACTAGAATCTCTGCAACTAGAAACTCCACAACCAGGAACTTCACACCTAGAAATTCCACAACTAGCAACTCCACAACTAGATACTGCACGACTAGAAACTCCACAACTAGAAACTCCATAACTAGAACCTCCACAACCAGAGACTCCGCAACTAGAATCTCTGCTACTAGAAACTCCACAACCTGAAACTCCACAACTAGAAACTCCAACACTAGCAACTCCACAACTAAAAACTGCGCAACTAGAGACTCCACAACTAGAAACTCCACAACTAGAGTCTCCACAACTTGAAACTCCACAACTAAAAACTCCACAACCAGAAACTACACAACTAGAAACTTCACAACTAGAAACTCCGCAACTAGAGACTCCACAACTAGAAACTCTACAACTAGAAATTCCACATCTAGAGACCTTGCAACTAGAAACTCCGCAGCTAGAAACTCCACAACTAGAAACTCCGCAACTAGAAACTCCACAACTAGAAACTCCACAACTTGAAACTCCACAACTTGAAACCTCACAGTTTTAAGTTCCGCAACTAGAAAATCCACTACTAGAGATTCCGCAACTAGAAACCCCACAACTAGAAACTCCACAACTTGAAACTCCACAACTCAAAACTCCACAATTCGAAACTCCACAACTCGAAACTCCAGAACTTGAAACTTCACAACTAGACACTCAAAAACTAAAAACTCTACAACTAGAAACTCCACAACTAGAGACTCAACAACTAAAAACTCCACAACTAGAAACTCCACAACTACAAACTCCACCAATAGAGACTCGGCAACTAGAAATTCCATATCTAGAAACTCCACAACTGAAAACTCCACAACTAAAAACTCCACAACTAGAAACTCCACAACTAGAAACTCCACAACTAGAGACTCCGCAACTAGAAACTCCACAACCAGAGACTCTGCAACTAGAAACTCTGCAGCTAGAAACTCCACAAATAGAAACTCCGCAATTAAAAACTCCGCAGCTAGAAACTCCAACCCTAGAGACTCCACAACTAGAAACTCCACAACTAGAAACTCCACAACTAGAAACTCCACAACTTGAAACCTCACAACCTTAAGTTCCTCAACTAGAAAATCCACAGCTAGAGATTCTGCAACTAGAAACTCCACAACTAGAAACTCCACAACTCAAAACTCCACAACAAGAAACTCCACAACTCGAAACTCCACAACTGGAAACTCCACAACTGGAAACTCCACAACTAGACACTCCACAACTAAAAACTCTACAACTAGAAACTCCTAAACTAGAGACTCCATAACTAGAGACTGCACAACTAGAGACTTCAAAACTAGAAACTCAACAACTAGAAACTCCACAACTAAAAACTCTACAACTAGAAATTCCACAACTTGAGACTCCACAACTAGAAACTCCAAGACTGAAACTTCACAACTAGAAACTCTACAAGTAGAACCTCAACAACCATAGACTCCGCAACTAGAATCTCTGCAACTAGAAACTCCACAACCAGGAACTTCACACCTAGAAATTCCACAACTAGCAACTCCACAACTAGATACTGCACGACTAGAAACTCCACAACTAGAAACTCCATAACTAGAACCTCCACAACCAGAGACTCCGCAACTAGAATCTCTGCTACTAGAAACTCCACAACCTGAAACTCCACAACTAGAAACTCCAACACTAGCAACTCCACAACTAAAAACTGCGCAACTAGAGACTCCACAACTAGAAACTCCACAACTAGAGTCTCCACAACTTGAAACTCCACAACTAAAAACTCCACAACCAGAAACTACACAACTAGAAACTTCACAACTAGAAACTCCGCAACTAGAGACTCCACAACTAGAAACTCTACAACTAGAAATTCCACATCTAGAGACCTTGCAACTAGAAACTCCGCAGCTAGAAACTCCACAACTAGAAACTCCGCAACTAGAAACTCCACAACTAGAAACTCCACAACTTGAAACTCCACAACTTGAAACCTCACAGTTTTAAGTTCCGCAACTAGAAAATCCACAACTAGAGATTCCGCAACTAGAAACCCCACAACTAGAAACTCCACAACTTGAAACTCCACAACTCAAAACTCCACAATTCGAAACTCCACAACTCGAAACTCCAGAACTTGAAACTTCACAACTAGACACTCAAAAACTAAAAACTCTACAACTAGAAACTCCTAAAACTAGAAACTCCACAACTAGAGACTTCAAAACAGAAACTCAACAACTAGAAACTGCACAACTAAAAACTCAACAACTAGAAACTCCACAGGTTGAGACTCCGCAACTTGAAACTCCACAACTGGAAACACCGCAACTAGAAACTCCACAACTGGAAACTTCACTACTAGATACTCCACAACTAGAAACTCGACAACTAGAAACTCCACAACTAGAGACTCCACAACTTGAAACTCCACGACTAGAGACTCTGCAACTCGACAAATAGAAACTCCACAACTGGAAAATCCACAACTAGAAACTCCTCAACTAGAAACTCCACAACTAGAGACTCCGCAACTAGAAACTCCACAACTCGGGACTCCGCAAATAGAAACTCCAGCCCTAGAAACTCCACAACTAGACTCCACAACTTGAAACTCCACAACTAAAAACTCCACAACTGGAAACTCCACAACTAGAAACTCCACAACTAGAAACTCCACAACTAGAGACTTCGCTACTAGAAACTCCACAACCAGAAACTCTGCAACTAGAAACTCCGCAACTAGAAACTTCACAAATTGAACTCCGCGACTGGAAACTCCGCAGCTATAAACTACACAAGTAGAGACTCCACAACTAGAAACTTTACAACTAGAAACTCCACAACTAGAGACTTCACAACTTGAAACCTCACAACTTTAGGTTCCGTAACTAGAAATTCCACAGCTAGAGATTCCGCAACTAGAAACTCCACCACTAGAAACTCCACAACTCAAAACTCCAACACTAGAAACTCCACAACTAGAAACTCCGCCACTAGAAACTCCACAAATAGATACTTCACAACTGTAAAATCCACAACTAGAAACTCCACAACTAGAGACTCCACAACTCGAAACTCCACAACTAGAAACTCCACAAATAGAAACTCCACAACCAGAGACTCCGCAACTCCACAACTAGATACTCCGTTATTAAAATCTCTGCCACTAGAAACTCCGCAACTAGAAACTCCACAACTTGAAACTCCACAACTAGAAACTCCACAACTGGAAACTTCACAACTAGATACTTCACAACTGGAAACTCTACAACTGGAAACTCCACAACTAGATACTCCGCAACTGGAAACTCCACAACTAGAAACTCCACAACTAGAAACTCCACAACTAGAGACTCCACAAATCGAAACTCCACAACTAGAAACTCCACAACCAGAGACTCCGCAGTTCCACAACTAGAAACTCCACAACTGGAAAATCCACAACTAGATACTCCGCAACTAGACACTCCACAACTAGAGACTCCACAACTAGAGACTCCGCAACTCCACAACTCGAAACTCTACAACTGGAAAATCCACAACTAGAAACTCCACAACTAGAGACTCCGCAACTCCACAACTCGAAACTCTACAACTGGAAAATCCACAACTAGATACTCCGCAACTAGAAACTCCACAACTAGAGACTCCACAACTTGAAACTCCACAACTAGAAACTCCACAACTGGAAACTGCACAACTAGAGACTCTGCAACTAGAAACTCCACAACTAGAGACTCCGCAACTCCACAACTCGAAACTCCACAACTGGAAACTCCACAACTGGACACTCCACAACTAAAAACTCTTCAACTAGAAATTCCTAAACTAGAGACTCGACAACTAGAGAATCTACAACTAGAGACTTCAAACTAGAAACTCAACAACTAGAAACTCCACAACTGAAAACTCAACAACTAGAAACTTCACAACTAAGACTCCACAACTAGAGACTCTGCAACTAGAAACTCCACAACTCGAAACTCTACAACTGGAAACTCCACAACTAGAGACTCCACAACTAAAACTATTCAACTAGAAACTCCTAAACTAGAGACTCCACAACTAGAGAATCTACAACTAGAGACTTCAAACTAAAAACTCAACAACTAAAAACTCCCCAACTAAAAACTCAACAACTAGAAACTCCACAGCTTGAGACTCCGCAACTTGAAACTCCACAAATAGAAACTGCGCAACTAGAAACTCAACAACTAGAGACTCCGCAACTCAACAACTAGAAACTCCACAACTGGAAAATCCATAAGTAGATACTCCACAACTAGAAAATCTACAACTAGGAACTCAACAACTATACACTCCACAACTTGAAACTCCACAAGTTTAAACTCCACACCTTGAGACTCCACAACTAGAAACTCCACAACTAGAAACTCCACAACTTGAAACCTCACAACCTTAAGTTCCTCAACTAGAAAATCCACAGCTAGATATTCCGCAACTAGAAACTCCACAACTAGAAACTCCACAACTCAAAATTCCACAACAAGAAACTCCACAACTCGAAACTCCACAACTGGAAACTCCACAACTGGAAACTCCACAACTAGACACTCCACAACTAAAAACTCTACAACTAGAAACTCCTAAACTAGAGACTCCATAACTAGAGACTGCACAACTAGAGACTTCAAAACTAGAAACTCAACAACTAGAAACTCCACAACTAAAAACTCTACAACTAGAAATTCCACAACTTGAGACTCCACCACTTTAAACTCCACAACTTGAGACTCCACAACTAGAAACTCCAAGACTGAAACTTCACAACTAGAAACTCTAC